>NC_048300.1:12872841-13005621 GCF_013100865.1 Trachemys scripta elegans
TCGGATGCATCCGAAGAAGTGGGCTGTAGTCCACGAAAGCTTATGCTCTAATAAATTTGTTAGTCTCTAAGGTGCCACAATATAGTTATCTGCGCCAGTCCAAAGTGGATATTCTGTGCTGGTGGCGTTTAATGCCCACTTTGCTCTGATATAAATGCCGACGCAAGGTGCAGGGAAGAGAGAGAATTGTGCTCACTGCCTCTTTTCCTAGAGCAGAGCAAGGCTGCACAGGGAATCACTGTGGATCAGCCAGCGAAGACACAGGCAGTGGGGAAAAGAGATCGGGCTGCAACAGGAGGCTTAAGAGGGGGAAGGTGGGAGGGGGAAAGGGGACAGCGGAGGGAGAGAGAGCGCAGTATAAAAGCATCACACCCACAGAGCTCACTCCTCTCCAAAGAGAAAGAGGGGGAGAGAAAGCTGGACTGGAAGAAGAGGAGGGCCAGCGGCTTGCAATCACACACACACACACGGTGGCAGGAGAGAGTGAGAGGAGCTGGCCTAGGGTCATTGCAGGAGAGAGACAGAGAGAGATGGAGCCAGGTATCCAGCGCGCAAGCAGAGCAGATCGCTAAAGCTCTCCAGTCCAGTCTCTCTGCTGCTGCGGCACCGGGAGTTTAGCTCCGAGGAGGAGGAGGGGACAGGCACCATCTACCCCGGATTAACCCAGCGGGGGAGAAATCAGCAGCGCCCGCCTGCCCACCGCTCGGCAGCGGGATGAAAGGGCAGCAGGAGCCCGCAGCAGCAGGAGGGCAAAGGGAAGTTGCCGCCGCCCTGCCGAGGAGATGAGTGTCCCCGAGGCTGCAGCCCGCAGCACCGGCAGGAAGAGGAGCGGGGCTCTAGCACCTCAAGCTCAGAGCTAACCTCAGCGCTGGGCGCGGAGGGGACTCACCCCTCTCCGGGGCCGGCAGGGAGCCATTCGCCCTGGGAGCCGGCTGTCAGGCGCTGATCGGCAGGCAGAGGGCACGGGGCTAGCCCAGCCAGAGGCTGAGGGGAGAAAGCCGTGCCTAAGGGCGGCGTATAAGGGGGTCGGTAGAGCACTGCCTGGGAAGTGGGCGCAGCCCGTGGGGAAGACAGAGAGGTCGGGCAGCGGGTTCAGGGGCGCCCAGCCCGTGCAGTGAAGGAGGGCTGGGGGGCTAGGGCAGCCCGTGCAGTGTGAGGGGACCCGGGGGGGGGGGACTAGGGGAGCCCAGCCCCTGCAGTGTGAGGGAGGCTAGGGCAGCCCGTGCAGTGAAGTGGGGCTGGGGGCGCCCAGCCCCTGCAGTGTGAGGAGGGCAAGGGGCTAGGGGGGCCCAGCCCGTGCAGCGTAAGGAGGGCTAGGGAGACCCAAGCCCCGCAGCGGGGTGGGGAGGACAGCGCAGCAGCTCCCCTGCGCTGAGCCTGCAGCAATAGCCCCCGGCACTCGCCCGCGGTGTCCCGGCGCCGGCCCCAGCCATGTGAGGGAGCCCCGCGGCCGCTCCCCGTTCGCCTCCCCCTGGATGCGGAGCGCGGCCCGGGCTCCCGCCGGCTGCAGGCTGCCCCGCGCGCCTGGCTCCCCAGCCCCCCGCCCCGGAGACCCCCTGGCGAGCCCATGCGGACTCCGGAGCGCGGGGCTGCCAGCCGAGCCGCCGCCCCCTGCACCAGGCCCGGGCCCCGCGCCCTGCTGCCCCGCCGCCTGCTGCTGCCCCGGCGCCTCCCGGCCCGACGTGGCTCCACCGTGGCCTGGCGACGGCGCCTCCGCCACCCCGGCCCGGCCCGACAGCGGGGCCGCTGCTCCGGCCGGGGCTGCTCCGGCGGCGGCGGCTCCTCCTCCTCCGCGGCTGCTGCCGCCGCTCCTGCGGGGCCCTAAAGCCGCCCGCTTCAAGAGGATGGTGCGGCTGGCGGCGGAGCTGCTGCTGTTACTGGGGCTCCTGCTGCTCACCTTGCACATCACCGTGCTGCGGGCCAAGCCCGACCCCCCGCCGGCCAACAGCACCCACGGCCAGCCGCAGGTGAGTCCCTCCCGGGGAGGTGCGCGGGGAGGGGGGACGAGGCAGCGGCGTTTGCAGCCCTGGCGTGCGGCTCCGGCCCGGGGGTGGAGGGGGAGCCTGCTGGATGCGTTTGGGGGCGGGGCGTGGGTGGGCCGCCCCATTGCCGGACCCCCTCCTGAAGCCGGATTCCCCGCGAAGAGGCAGCCCTCGAAAAGTGCCCGCATGGGTGGCAGGAATGCCCCCAGGGCCATGCTACAGGTGCCGGGGTTGGGACCCGGCCGGACACACGCCCCCTTAAAGCCGCGTGTGCTGGTGAATTCCCTCCTGCCTGGTTACCCCCACGCCCTATAAATGCTGCTGCCCTCAGGTGCTTGTCACGTCTCTGTCCGTACAGCGGAGGCGGCTTGTTTGAATTCGGGCGAAGTGGCAACCAGAGCCTCGTGTTTGTGCTGAGAAGGTGCGAATTCAGGCAAGCTCGGGGGCCGGCACCAGACTAAATGAGATGTGGGGGTGTCATGAAGCTACCAGGGCCAACTTGGGCTGAAATCTCTGCAACCGCATGCCCCCGTCTTCCCCACCCCATCTTTTCTCCTCCTTCCCAGCCGTCACCCTCCTGCTTGTCACAGCCATTCTCTCCTGACTTGCGACTTGTCCAGCGCTATTCCCAGACACGCTTTTATCAAACTCGTTTTTTAAACTGCTAGTTGCATTTATATTGCCTGGGGATGTGGGCGGGAGTGGGGTGGGGAGAAGTCGATAGAAGTAGCTCCCAGTTTGATTTCTCATATGATTTGGTAACGTTGCAAGTATTTCAGAAACGTCTGGAGAGAGTTGCTGTACTTTTGCTGACTTATTAATGACATTTTTCATATAAATGATGAAAGCAGACCTCTCCATGTGCCAAGGCTCAAACGTGAGATGTGAGGAGTGGAAAAGACCCCAGTGAAAAACACCAAAAATAATTAAATTTCACCCTTCAGTGTAAATAACACTTTCTCTAGCCCAAGCTTCATGATTCTTTGCTGCTGATGGAAATAATTGTCATTTCAACAATAAAAGGACAAAATACGTGTGTAATACTAGTAACTTGGGACCAAAATGAGTGATGTCCCTGGAAACGATCTCAGTGAATTTTAGAGCACTGTTTCTTGTGCTTTCCTATTCTGTTGGCTCTTCTTAACAGTGTGTTACTGTTGCCAGCTATTTACAATGACTTGAGACAAATAGTGGAAGATGTAAGATTAAATTGAATACATCTTAAATCTCTAATAAAGTGGGTTTTTATACTGATTGGTTATTTTTTTCTGTCTAAATGCAGGTATAGAAAAAGTGAAATATCTTATACATTGTGCAGAGAACTGACAGGAAATATATAACTAATAATAATAAATTTAGGTATAACTATATTAAAACCACTTCTTTCTTCTTCCTAGTTAATAGAGGACAGGGCTTCCTATTCAGCACTCCTTATTCCCCTTGGGTCCTTATTCTGTAATGCTCAATGTGAAATCACTAGCTTCAGTGGGTCTCTGCAAACATAGCAGTCCACCCATGCATTCTACATTGCAGGATCAGGCTGTTACTCAGAACATTTCCTGTTGAACTAAGTGGGAGTCAGAATTGAGCAAAGTGTCTTGAATAAGGTCCATGGTTGTATTCGGTCTTATACACTGAAATTTTATCACTAGACTGACATTCCAGTTTTTTAATATCTTTAAGATTTCTAGTAATAATATTTTGTAAATGATGCTTTCTTTCCGCATGGGTTCATGAAGCGCCTTAAAATTATATTTTGTGGAAAAGTAAATTTGGAGAGGTTTTTTTTTATGAGGTGTTTGCTATCATTAGAATTACCCTGTATATGCCTTTCCTGACAGGCTAATGAGGAAAACATCTGGGCAAATGGAAACGTTAGGTGATACCATTTCTCAAAGGAGTTCTTTTTAAAGTACTACACAGGGATAAGGGTGAAAGAAAGGAAAAGTCATCCTCTTCAGAAAATTGTAGTAAACGAGTATCTATTTAGTTGACCAGCTGCTGTTAAAATCTGTTGACTTCCAAGAAGTCCCTATATCCTGTTTTATAAAACTATCTGTTATAAAATAAGTCTGTGCCTTTAAGCACATGATGGGTTTAGCAGTTCAGTATTTTTCATAACATTTTCCCATTTGTAGCATAAAACGTTTTATGTACTTCCCAACTGAATTGATTTTGCAGTTATGTATTTGGGAGAGCATCTCTGTAACAGACATTAAGGGCAGAGAGTATATCAGGCCGTGGTGAATATTTGAACAGATGGAAATTTATCAGTCTGTTGCTTTCATAACTTGCAGGGATTCATCCTCTAGCCAAAAAATATTGTAACCTGCTCTAAAAAAATTGCATTTCAGAATGTTACTGGGCAGATGTTTTCATACACGGTATTTTTATTCTTGAAAAGTTTGCTCTGGTATCAATTATTTTGTGCTGTTAAAGCACAAGATGTATGCTGCTCCCTCATTGAATTCCTATGTGAAAAGTGAATGTAGAAAGTAAAGAGAACCATAACAAATAGATCAGATGTTACAAATAAAAGGTAGTCAATCAGGTTGCTGTTAGTTTATAATTTTTTTTTTCAACTGGTTGATAAAATCCATACATGATGTAACAGCGGTCAGCTTGATTATATGCATAGTTGTTTAGCTTGCTCAATATATACAGTTATCCAGGTTGTTCTGTGATCCTGTATAGTCAGGGGTTATGGAAAGGTGTTCTGAAATCATTCAGTGCTTACTCTTTCTTCTCTTATTGATTTTTGCTATTCTGTCTTTGCTGCTCTGCTAGTGCTGTGAAGAGAAAATAAAAGCTATTTAAGTAATGGAGCTATATGATTAGATAAATTCTTCTTTTGATAAAATCTGTTGTATGCACAAACAACTTGCCATACCCAAGAAGGAACTTTCTGTGCCACAACCATTTTGAAATGTAACTGAGTAGGAAAATTGGCATCAAAACCTGCAGGTATACCAAAATGTTTAACACTTTAAACTCTGACCTAAATCTTTGGTATCACTAAGAGGGTAAATTAAAATGATATTGTCTACTTTGTTTATGACTAATATCTAATATAGACTATGACACTTTGGAATGTCAGTAGAACGATTTGAATGAGTCAGGTGAGCATAAATTTGACCCCATATGTGTGAGTGGGAATTCAGGACTAAAGGGAAATGATTCAGTACATTCTTACGTGCCTTTCCTGCATAAGGATGCCTTCTGAATCAGGCCCTATGGACTTCAAGTGTGGCTACAGATTTACAGACCATAAATGAAGGTATTTTATATTTATATGTAAAGGCCTTTTATTCAATCTCTTCTGGAGAATCTATTCCTTCCTTTACCCCTTGCTCTTTCAAATAACGGAAGAGATTCCAGCATTTTAGAAGTGAGGTTTTATGTCTGACTTCTTTTTGCCTTCCAATTAAGTTAACTCTCATCATTAATTAGGTTGGTAGATGAAAGAATTTCAGATAAAACTCTCACCCTAAAACAATTTGCTTCTCCCTCCATTCTTATTTTTACTCTTGCTGTTCTCCCTACATGTGTGTCCATTTCCCAGCCATCTGGTACGTGTTGTGCCTCTGTTGCTGACCACAATGCTCTGATAGCAGCAGCACTGGGGAGAAAACACTGATTCAACCCTAGTCATATTCACTTCGCTGCTCCTGCAAGGGATGTGCTATGTGTAGGAGCACAGGTGTTACTACTGCTGCAAAGAGACAATGGGCCTAACTCACCATTGTGTTACTGTAGTTTTATGCCAGTTGGTTTATATTAACTGGAGAAACACACTGGTGATTCAAGCCCTCTTGTGTTCAGGGATGCACTCTTTTTATGGATTTATATTGTGCTTTCACTAACACTTAAGTGATTCATAGGTACAAATAGCTGATGAGTAGCTGTCAGAATTTTTCAAGCAAAGATAGTTTCATAATACCAGAGACAGATGAGTTATAAGTATTTTATTCTATTCACTAGCACACATTTTGCTGCTGCTAAACTTAGGACCCGATCCAGCAAAACCTTACTTCAGCGGATAGTTCTTATTTACGCAAGTATCCCCGTTGAAGTAATCTGAGCACTGTTTTACAGGACTGGCTCCCTATTGGCTCATGAATATTCTACAGCAAACTTGATGGAATAAGGTGGCATGTTCCAATACCAGTTTCCTTTCCTGTTTCCTTTGGCAGTCTTTTAACATACAACTTATCCTACAACACATTATTAGAATTGCTGTAATTATTAACGGGTGTGTCCATAAATATATCTGAAAGACTAAGCTTGATAAGTTTATGGAGGGGATGGTATGATGAGACTGCCTACAATGGCATATAGCCAATCTGTGACTGCTAGCAGCAAATATCTCCAATGGCCGGTAATGGAACAATAGATAGGGAGGGCACTGAGTTACTGCAGAGAATTCTTTCCCAGATATCTGCCTGGTGGGTCTTACCCATATACTCAGGGTCTAACTGATTGCCATATTTGGCATTGGGAAGGAATTTTTCCCTGGGTCAGATTAGCAGAGACTCTAGGGGAGTTTTCACCTTCCTTTGCAGCATGGGGCAGGGGTCACTTGCAGGTTTAAACTAGTGTAAATGGTGAATTCTCTGTAATTTGAAGTCTTTAATCTGAGGACTTCAGTAACTCAGCCAGAGATTAAGGGTGTATTTCAGGAGTGGGTGGGTGAGGTTCTGTGGCCTGTGATGTGCAGGACGTCAGACTAGATCATCATGATGGTCCCTTCTGGTCTATGTGACCGTGGTGCCTGGAGGGGCCATGCTCAGTCAGGGCAAACTGAAAATTATGGGATAGATGATTCCCAAAACTGGTGGTTTATTCTAATAATTAGTCACCAAGCCAGCAACAAAATAGCTTCTACAACACCTTACTGGTTATGAAGAAACTAAAGCACAGATTTCCTGGGCTTCCTCCCAGATAGCCAAGTCAAATATGATGAGAATTACTTTCAATCTTGTTCACCATACATAAAGTTCTGCCAGTCTTAAGAGATCAGACACATCACCCACCAGATCCACGAGTTTTTTCCGATCTTACCCAAATACACACTTATAGCCGATTCTTATAAACTAAACTAAGATTTACCTAAAAAGAGAAGAGCGAGAGTATTGTGGTTAAAAGATTGTTATACATACAGCTATGGAGAAAGTTCTTAGGTCAGTTTCATAACAGAGATGGTGAGATTGCTAATTTGTAGAAAGTATTACCAGAATCAGTTCTATAGGTTATAGTCCAGTGGTTCTCAAACTTTTGTACGGGTGACCCCTTTCACATAGCAAGCTTCCAAGTGTGACCCTCCCCCCCCCCAATAAATTAAAAACACTTTTTATATATTTAACACCATTATAAATGCTGGAGGCAAAGCAGGGTTTGAGGTAGAGGCTGACAGCTCGTGACCCCCCATCTAATAACCTAACGAACCCTTGAGGGGTCCCAACCCCCAGTTTGAGACCCTCTGGCATAAGGGGTCAGCAGGGGAGGAGGAAGAGGTCTTAAAATGTTGGTGTGTTCTCTGCTGTTTGTTTCAGCACTTTATAAGGTGTATGTAAGCATGCAACTGGGAGGGATAGCTCAGTGGTTTGAGCATTGGCCTGCTAAACCCAGGGTTGTGAGTTCAATCCTTGAGGGGACCACTTAGCCATCTGGGGCAAAAATCAGTATTTGGTCCTGCTAGTAAAGGCAGGGGGCTGGACTCAATGACCTTTCAAAGGTCCTTTCCAGTTCTATGAGATTTGTATTTCTCCATATATTGTCATTTTTACTACTCTTTAGAAATATTTAATCAAAATGCAACAAGATATCCATTCGGATACACAGTAACATACCACAAAATTCTTCAATTGCTCTATCAATCTAAACAGGATTGCTGTGTATTTTTGGAGACTTTTAGGTGAGGTTTTCAAAGATGGCTGGGGATTTGAACCATAATTCCTATTAAACTTTAAAGAGGATTGGGCATCCAAATCACATAGGCAACTTTGAAAATCTTAGTGTTAGATTTTTTCCATTGATGGCTTCCAGACAGCCGTTGGCCTGTTAAATAAAACGAGTGATAAGCAAGCACTCATCATAAGTGATTTTAAGGCATTAAATCGTGACCTGCTCGATCAACAGTTTTAACACAACACAAATTACTTTTACAAGGCAGTTGGTTTATGAATAAAAGTAGATGATACTTTAAAGACTGAAATCTCTTAATGAAGATATGTGACTTAAAGGACATGGATTTGATTTGTGCTGTTTGACAATGACAGGCAAATTGCTATCTGTTTACAGAGGGCTTTTTCTATTCTATATAGGTTCTTATACTCACTCTAATCACCGTAGTATCTGAGTGCCTTCCAATAGTGCCTGAAGCAACATGACTGACTTCTGTCATGTGTGGTTCATTCTCTCATCCTCTCCTCAGAAAGAGACTTGCAAGTGGAGTGTACGTTTTTGTTTTGGTTTGTTTGTTTAGGTTGGGATTTTTAGTTTTTGTTTAAGAGTACATGCTGCTCTGTGTGTGTGTTAGAGAAGGCAGGTTGAAGGAACGTACCCTACACTTGGAGGAGGTGGTGAGGTTTGTGAGGGTCCTTAGTTTCTGTGGGAGTTTGATGCGCAGATTCGGACTGGCCCTCAGATTGTGTCTCCTGCACAGACAAGCATTATCCATCTGATAGTGTTCCATTGTGCTGGAAGAGTGGAGTTGTTGACCCTGGTCTTCATCCTGGAGCTTTAGGTGATTTGTTAGATATGCCACCTTCAAGGTAAATACTGAGACCTTGAACTTGATTTGATACTCTTGGGAAGTTAGTGTAGAGAGCGGGGACAGGTTTGACATGCTTGCCATAGCTTGTGTTGCTGAGGAGATGTGCTACGATGCTCTGTATTAGCTGGAGTTTCCGAAGGGCTGATGTCTTCATGCCCAGGTATAGCACAATATTTTATTCCAGGTAAAGAAGGTGAATATAACCAAGGCGAGGGTCAGTGTCTGCCAGAATAGGACAATCTCCTAGTCAACCCATGATGACCGGAAGTGTTGATTGTGAATGCTGCTTTGTAGAGAGTTTAGCATCAGCTAGGAATTGTGAGCACTCCTGAACTACAGGCAGAATCGACTAACTCTGGATGCGTATCATCAGCCAAAGGAGGCTGCACCATGCAATTTTTTTCCCAAGTGTTTTCCTCTGCCCACCAACATAACCTTTGTCTAGTTCATATTCCGCTTCAGTCAGTTGCTCTTTGTCCATGAGCTGATCTCACCCAACCACTTGACCATCTTGGAAGTAGTTGCATGGTCATATATGTGGTGAAAGATTAAGAAGAGCTGCATTGTCTGCATAGTACTGGCATTTCAGTCAATATCTTGCCAGTTGATTTACTGGCTGCATGTAGATGTTGAAATATAACCAGAGAAAGAACTGATCTTTTTGGAACTCCACAAGTGCGGGCTAAATCTTGCCATCCGTACTCATGTTAGTAATCACTTATTCTCAGGAGCAAATGGGACTACTGGAAAATACCTACCAGCAAGGGTTCCACAGCCTAGCCCAAAGAATTTGGTGAGCCCATCTGAACTCTGAAAGATTGATGTACTTGTACATCAACTATCTTTAAACTTTATTTTTAAAGTATTAATGCCAGAACCTTGGACTTCCTTGGGAATTGAGGGCCCTCAACACCATGTAGTGTCAGACCATTGCTTTTTCTTGTTTACTACATTTAACACACTAAGAATATTGAAGAATGATCACATAGGGCCTATGATTAACTAGAACTGTGGAGTGGTTTTTATACAAAGAAAAAGCTTTTTACAGCAGTCCCTTGGAAAGTTTAGCTCACTTGATGAAGCATATCTCAGTCATGCAAAGAGAAATAACGACTTGTCAATTCTTTCTTTAAGCAAAGTAATTTAGTTTTTTTAGCTTAAAACATGGTAAGCAAGTTTAATATTCCTGGTGGTTTTCCAGAATAGTTTTGCCAGTGCAATTCATTTCTAAGTTTAAGAAATCCTGTAGTTCTGTTCTTGGGACAACTTTGAAGAGAGAAATCGCTGGCAATGAAGCAAATAAGGGCTTGTCTTTATACAGAATCTTCACCAGTTTAACTTAAATCAGTTTTTAAAAATGAATTTAGTTAAACCAGTACAAACCCTTGTGTAGATGCTCTAATAGGTTTAAACCTGGCATATGTGGATTTAAGCAGCATCTGTAAGTTACAGGCATGCTTGGTGCCAGCTGACTCCATAGAAAACAGATTTAAACACCAAAAGTGAAATCCTGGCTCTACTGAATTAAATGAAAAGTTTTATCATTGATTTCAGTGGGGTAGGAGTTCATCCAAAGTTGCTCTGCTTTAACAACCATTTAAAAAACACACCTTTAGTTAAACCAGTGCAACTTTGTGTGTAGACAAAATCAGCTGGGAGTGTGATTATGCCATTGCATCAAATACCAGCTTACTTCAAGCTAACCGAGAGACTGCCCATGAAGTGTCTCACTTGTATACTGATTTTTTTTTTTTTAAGTGAACAAACATGGGCTTGGAAGAAACCATCACATTCACTTTCATTGAAGCTGTGACATCAGCAAGAATTTAAACAAGAGGTTCTAGAGCTAGAAAGGTAATATTAAAATACTTTGCTCTTCGAAAGGCATTTCCCATTTGAAGATCTGTTTTTTTTTGTTTTGTTTTTTTTAAAAAGGTCTAACTAAGCCTCACCTGATCCACATACCTTTTATCTCCTAGAGATACTTTCCACCGGTAGATGAATCTATCTGTAGTGGGATATGGCAACTGTTTTTAGGACCATGCAACACCCCAACAGTTTAGAATGGGAAGTTATCAAAGAATACTATATCCAATTGAAGCTACAGAGGGCAATGTGAGGTAGGCGGAATGTGATTTATTGAGCTGGAATGTGGGCAGGACACTAAGATAAACACCCCACTCTTGTCAACCCTCCCTCCAACTCTGCTCTTACCTGTGTCCCGAGATTTACCATGGGATACTCCGTTACCATTGCTGGTCAGGCCTTTGGCTTTCCCTGTCATTAGAAGATCATACCTTCGGTTGTAGGGACTTCAGTTCCACTCTGAAGCACTGGTTCAGTAATTAAGAAATGGGAAAGATAATCCAAAGGAAGCTATAGTACTTCCCCTCCTTCCCCCCCCCCCTTTTTTGAAAGAAACAGACTTGAATCTTCTGAAACTAGTTTAAGAAAGACTTTTAAAGGGTTGTAGCGTCAGGGTTATCTGAATGAAGGAGAAGAGTCAACTTAGCTTACAATCCTGTAGTCCATCCAGAGCCCTCGTATGGCAGGCAGTGCCTGTTTTCATAGGGCCAGCCCTAAAGCCCAATGAAGTATTGGAAGGTTTTCCATTAACTTCAGTGGGCTTTGAGCTTATCTTCTAGGACTTGCTACAGCACAGCAGCATTCAAAAACAACAACACAAAAGTTGGTGTTGGTCCTGCTTTGAGCAGGGGATTGGACTAGATGACCTCCTGAGGTCTCTTCCAACCCTAATATTCTATGATTCTAAGCCACAAAACAAAAACATGCTTTCTCTTTCCATTTCCCGGAGACTACATCTACACTTGGAGCCAGGGATGTTATTCCCAGATGGCGTAGATTTACCAGCATTGGCTCTGCTTGATCAAGTGCGCTAAACGTAGTAATGTACTCAAGCCAATGTGCTACAAGTTGCTAATGCCACAGTAGCAGTGTCAGTGGAGAGCAGCGGCATGGGCTAGCCACCCCAAGTACATACCCATTGGGGTCAGGTGGGTTGCACTCGGGGCAACTAGCCCATGCCACCACTCCCACTGCCCGTGCTACCACAGTTATACTACTATTTTTAGCATGCTAGCTTGAATGGTGCCAGTGCAAGTACATCCGTGCAAAGTAGGAATTACACCACTAGCTCCAACTGCCAGCATACCCCTAGTCTCTCTCAAATATACCTTTCTTCATCTGAGCTAATGGGGGAAGGGAAACTCGCTACAATGTTTCTAGGCCATGTAAATATTGTTAGGTGACCAGTGGTGTGTGAAATGAGTGGTTGGGCTGAATCCAATTTCCCAGAGGGTAAATGTTCACAATACAGACCACTCTGTCAGTTGGCACTAATTGCCACCGTCAACAAGGGTGACAATGAGAGGCCAAGGATTGGCTTTTCTGTATCAGTGCACTTTTGTGGTATTTTTTTGGAGTAGGGTTTGTATTGCAAGCTCCTGTTCTATGGATAAACAGTTGTCTTCATTCTTCATGGCTGATAGTCTAGTACCAGCCATGAGCACTAAATTGACTGTTGAAAATTAAAAAAAAAAAAAAAAAAAAAAAAAAACCACTTCATCAGTGCACAAAAGTCAATCTTTTAAAAAAAAAAAATAAATAAATTGTGATGGGTCCCAATACTTTCAAAGCTAATCTAATATTTTGCTTTTGCTACAGCATAATAGAGCATGTGGATTCTCAACCAAAAAATGCATTTTTAAACTATTAGGTTTTTTAAATGTTTCTTTTGAAAACTTAAGGGAAACAAAGCAAAAAATGTTACCTCGTTTACAATATTGGTTTACCATCTTCATGTTTCTGTCTGTTTTCTTTCATGTTCAGTTGTCTTCAGTCATTGTGTTTTGATTTGATAAAATAGGGCAACCATTGTACTTTTTTCCTCTTAATGTTTGGTTGTCATTGTTTGTAATGTGGCCTCTGGGGACTCTGGAGACCAATGTTTTGTTTTGTTTTGTTCATCCTTCACCATTACTTTGTATGTTTTTTTGCATTGCCAATTTTGATTGGATAGTTTAGTCGTATGGGGGATTTTTTTCCAAATTCAAATTTTGGTTTTGAAGATTTTTACTAACAACTCAGTGGCAAATTAAAAAGAAAAATAAGTCTAACTCAAACTGAAAATTCTTCTTTTTTTTTTTTTAAATATATTTTAATTTTATTTTTCAACCAGCTCAGTACCAACAAGTTAACTGAGGACTTATCACAGGGAATTAGCTCTTCCAATGACATCATGTGTCATGTTACACAGATGAAGGGCAACGTATAAATAGATTAGAAAAATAATGGCTAGCTACACAGTGACGTTCTCTAATCTCTTTTTGAGGTGGGTACGCCTAATTATTTTTCAGTAAGCAACCTCTTTCTTTCATGCAGGATCATGAACTTTGTTCTCAAGCTCCTTTAATTTGGTTTGCAAAAGTTAGCCATTCTACCTAAATAACATTATTTCAAGGTTTTATTAACTGGGCTTTTGCTCAGTCTCACGTTTGCTATTCCTTCTTATCCTCTTGGACTTATCTATAGCAGTTGACTATATCTACCATCTTTCTTCACTATTTCTGCTCAGTTTTTGGGTAGTCAGGATTTTACATGTTTGCCTCTTATCTACAAGTACCTGGTGTCTACTCTGAATGTTGGGTAAGCTTGATAAGTCTTGCTCATATGACTTAACTGCTATTGCAATGTAGTTGTAGCCTTGTTGGTCCCAGGATATTAGAGAGACAAGGTGGGTGAGGTAATATCTTTTATTGGACCAACTTCTGTTGGTGAGAGAGACAAGCTTTCGAGACACACAGAGGTTCCTGAAGAAGAGCTCTGTGTGTCACAAAAGCTTGTCTCTGACCAACAGAAGTTGATCCAATAAAAGAGATTACCCCAGCCACCTTGTCTCTTTTAGCTGCTATTGCCAGTCAGGATTCAGTCTTGGCCTCGTCATTGTTCTCTTTCTTCTTGGTGAATGGCAGATAGAGATGAACGACAGATCTGTTTAAGTATCTCTACCTGCTCTTCATTTTCAAATTATTTGGTGCCCAAAATATCACATGCTGGATGCACCAGGATTCTCTCATGACTAACGTGGCCAAAATGGAAATCTTTCTGTTGACCATGAACAGTATTATGTCCTTTCCCTAGATTCCACTTCATTGAATGAATGATACAGCCTGCAGTAGTTGTATCATTCATGGATCTGTCCATCCTTTTCAGTAGCAATCTTTTGTTTCTTAATCACACAATTTATGGTCTCTCTGATATCATTTACTCATTATTTCTAAAATAGAATTTTTGAACTTTCTTTGCTCTTCTTTACCACCATGTTGGTTCATGCACCAATTTTCTGTTGCACTGGTTATTGTCAAACTCATTGCTTCCTTTGAAAAAACAAAAAGATTTAAAAATTGCTGTACCTCTAGTTTTTTCAGTGTTTTGTACGGTCACATTACTTTATGTCCTTATTTACACTGACTGCCCATGAAAGTGAGAATCCAGGTTGAAGTTCTGCTGATGATCTTTGTGATTGCAGAGACCGCAACTCTATTTTACATTAGGGAGCTGATTTCAGTGTACTCCCATGGTGGTTTGAATATGCATATCATGACCTGCTACTAGATAATCTACATCTACCACTTGTATATTCAACACACCAAGCTTTTCAACACCTTGCTCCATTCTGGAATTCTTTTACCACAGAGAAATCTGGTTAACCAGCCCAATTGCTATTTTAAATATAAACTTAAGTATTTAACATTTGAGCTTTTGTCTTAATTTTAAGCACTTGTACTAAATGTATATATTTATCAATAAATTGGTGTGAAAAATTCCAGAATGAAAATATTATTCAAAAGTCTGAAAACGTCCTGTGTTTTGTGTTCTACCATCATGAAATTTAAGTACACAAATAACATGAGGTATACAATTTTCAACTATAGATTTAATAATGAATATGATTGACAGATTAATCTAGAAGTGTGATGTTAGTATCTTGGCAGACTGCAGAGCAAATATAACTTTTGATGTAACGAGAACATAATGAAAATTGTGGTATGAGTATATATTTTATACATTTCCCCTGGGGAAAGAAAAGAGGAAAAATAAACTGACATTCAGACCAGACATTCAAAATTCTCTGGATAGTTAAATGTGTTATTTTATATATTACAATTTCTCATTGTTTTCTTAGTTTGAAAAAAGTTATTAGAATACAACTAATGGTAGGAAATAATTTTATTGTTATGGTTTAATACAGCACCTAGGAAAGGCTTTGGACTGTGAGGAAACTAAAGAAAACATTCTGCTTAGAAAATATCAGTTTACCCCTTTACCTGTGTAGCCTTTGATATCAGTGCTCAGATACTACAATGCCAGGTGCCAGTAGGAGTACTAGATACAACCCCCCGTAAGGGCGTTGATTGCTTTCCCTCTCTTAACAGTAGAGTTTCTGACAGAGTACAGCCCTGTTCTTAGTAACGACTACTTAAGTCCCAAGCCAATGTCCAGTGAAGCCAATAGAAAGGTTCCCATTGTCTTCAGTGAGTGTAGCATGGCCCTTTTAAAGCCCCATGCTCACTTATGTGCTATGTAAGATAACAAACCATGAGCCAAGCCCCACAAAATCATGAGGGGTTTTTTTTGTTTGTTTGTTTTTTGTGTTTTTTTTTTTTTTAAACTAAATTTGAGATCCTTTTTATGTGCATGATGGGTTTTTGAGCCTTTAGGCCATACTCTGGTGACATTTTTGAGCGTCTCAGCAATCACGTGGGCTAGAAACCTAAAACTGAAAATATCGTGTAAGAACTTGCTTCCAGGAGCTGGTGCTTAAAGAGCAGAAACTCTAAGATGAAGAGGAAGTAACGAACAGAGAGGTACTAGAGTGGAAGGAAGAGTAAAGAGGACACTTTGCTAACGCAGTCATATAGGATACTAACAATACCATTTGAGGATAGTGACTCAGGTTTAGTTCTTCTCTCCCCTTCTCTCTCTCTCCCACCCCCCTCAAAAAAGTCAGATCCTTGGCAAATTCACTTTAACATGGACCAGTAATGGAAATGAATATTAATATTAAAACTGGATTCAATACAGTGCATGCATTCTTGTATGTATAAGCAGGGGAATATCAAGTAGGAGCAGGGAGGTTATATTACTTTGGTATTTGGCGCTGGTGTAACCACCAGCGTAATATTGTGGCCAATTTTGGCATCCACAATTCAAGAAGAATGTTGAAAAATTAGACAGGGTTCAGAGAAGAGTCACAAGAATGATTAAAGAATTGAAAAACATGACTTATAATGAAAGGCTCAAGGAGCTCAATCTATTTATCTTTTCAAAGAGAAGGTTAAGGGGTGAACCGATTGCAGTTTAAGAACCTACAGGGGGACAGAAATTTGATAATAGAGGGCTCTTGGATCTAGCAGACAAAGGTTGGAAGTTTAAGCTAACCACATTCAGACTAGAAATAAGGTGCAAATGTTTAATGGTGAGTTAATAGTAATTAACCATTGAAACAACTTACCATGGATTCTCCATCACTGGAAATTTTTAAATCAAGATGGATGTTTGTTTAAAAGATATGCTCTAGTTCAGCCACAGCTATTGGATTTAAAGCAAGAATTTATTCAGAGAAGTCCAATGGCCTGTATTATGTAGGAGGTCAAACTAGATAATCGCAATGATACCTTCTGGCCTTATCTACCAATCACACATCAGCTGTGTAAGGATAGGATACTATCAAGTGTATTCCTCTGATGAGATCTAGTTTGAAATGACAGAGACAGCTTGTTGGGCTAATGCTCTTGTGGGGGTTCCAGATTCAAAGCTTGTGAAATTTCAGTAAGCACTGTGGGCCTGAAACAGATAATAGTTTCTGGATTCTGAAGAATACATAAAAATGAGCCAGATTCTCACATCTGATCTGGCTCCTGGGCACTGCTGAGGTGGTGCAAAGGAAGCAAAATCTGTAATTAGCAAGCAGAGACCTCTACTGGCAGGGGGAGCTCTTAGCTTGCATAAAGCAGATGTCTCCTGCCTACTCTCCACCACAACACAGAGTGACGGACAGAGCTCTGTTTCACAAATTCTCAGGTAGCATAAGGTTCTTTAGGAACTACAGTAGAAACTCAGTTACGAACATCAGAGTTACGAGTTGACTGGTCAACCACACACCTCATTTGGAACCAGAAGTACACAATCAGGCAGCAGCGGAGACAAAAACAAACAAACAAAAAAGCAAATACTATACAGTACTGTATTAAACATAAACTACTAAAAATAAAGGGAAAGCAGCATTTTTCTTCTGAATAGTAAAGTTTCAAAGCTGTATTAAGTCAATGTTCAGTTGTAAACTTTCAAAAGAACAACCGTAATGTTTTGTATAGAGTTACGAATGTTCAGAGTTACGAACAACCTCCATTCCCGAGGTTCTGACGTTTTACTCTATATGCTGCTGGGTTAAACAAGAGCAGCCCCATGGCTGCTCTAACTCATGCTGAGGCTGAGCCAACCAACAATTTATTTGAAGAATAATGCTTTCTTATGGTAGTCAAGCAATATAAGCGTGGTAGCAGACAACCCATTTGTCATGTTTACATTCTAAGGGACTTCACTTTTTCAATCTGGGCTAGAATATTGAACGTTGAGGTGTCGGCCTCAAAAAAAATTCTGGACTAGGTTCCTGGACTGAGATACATTTGGAATTAGTATCTGTCCTATTCAGGTTCCTGTACAGCCCATATCACTGTAGTAATCTGTCACCAGTCCCTTCCCTCTACACATACACCCATTTTTTGGCAACTGTGAGTTCTGTCATACTGCCATGGGGGGAGAAGGGAAGGAATCCTCTGTCTGTACCATCCACTCCTCTGCTGAAGATGCATAGAAAATTCCTGACCCTGTGTTAACCAAAAACCTATTGTCTTTTTGCCTTGTTAAGAGGAAAGAGCTCTGTTAAGAGGGCACAAAACAGCCACAGCCTGACCAAAATAAATGTAAAATGTATTACATTGCTCGTTAGAAGAACTGTTCTACCATTTGGTTAGGAATATTCCTCTGTGCATTAAGAGGTTAATTTTCAGCCTGATGCATTGGATTTAGCTGTTCATCATACTTAATGGTTAAATTCTGTATGTATCATTGAAAATGTATCCTGTTAGTGGGCCAGAGTCTCATGTCACCTGTGTAATATTATTGGGATCCACCAGACAGCACAATTAAAGATAGTCCTAAAGTTCTGCTTAACAATGTGAAAAAGAACTAGATCTCGGTACAAAGGCATGTCAATTGTGGTGTGGTTCTTTTATAAATTGAGCACACCACCAATAAAGTTGGCGGTATGCACTAGTGTCTTTGTCTGAAATCAGTCTTAATCCATAGCTGATGCCTACAGATACAGCTACTCAAGCAAAACCAAAAGTGCTAGTACGTGGCGTCAAAAACATTACAAGTTACCCCAGTGCAAAAAACAGAATGATTCCACTGAAATCAACAGGAGTTACATTGGATTAATATAGGTGCAACAGAGCATAATTTGAGTCTTTAGCTTTGCCTGTGAGTTACAGCAATGCAATTTTATTAAATCAATTTAAAGTTGATCTAGTTACAGCACAAACCACTAATACAGACATGGTTACATCAATTTAAACCTCACTTAGATCAATTCAATTTGTCAATATATTACACAGAGCTATTCTGAGTTGATTAAAGATAATATCTTTGATAGTTCGAGTTCTTTAATTTCCACTTTTACTTTTTGAATACACCATTTTCATTTAACAGATATTTTTCAAACCATGGACCAGTCTACTAAGAGGCCGTCCTTAAGAAAACTACGATCTCCTGTATGGGTGCATGCATACGTGCGCTCATGAAGGTTGCGACCCATCTGGGTTTTACCCAGACATTCCAGTTTTTGGCTTCTGTGTCTGGGTCCCCTTTAGGGTTGCCAGGTTGTGACGAGCTGGGACTGTTCTTAATGTGGTCTTTGAATGCTGAGTGTTGGCTGGGAAGGCAGGGGAGTGTGGCTAGGGTGGTCTGCATGGGGGGGATGGGAGACTGGCTGAGGGAAGATCCCTGGGCATGTAACATGAGAACCCAGGAAGGGGTTAGAGGCCAGGTGACACCTTTGCCCGGGAAACTGAACAAAGGGTGGGGGGAGAGTTTCAGAGCGGGCTGGTGGAATGGCTGGGAGGCAGACTGGGCTATGACCTCCCAAGGGGGCTGTGGTGCCCTGGGACCCCAAGATGGACCTCACTGAGGGGGTCCTGTTGTCTGTGCCTGCAAGATCTGTCTTGGACTGTGTCCCTGTTGTCTAAATAAACCTTCCGCTTTACTGGCTGGCTGAGAGTCTTGGTGAATCGCAGGAAGCCGGGGGTGCAGGGCCTTGTGTCCCCCCACACTCCGTGACATAGGTGATGGGGTTTTCGACTGGAAAACCTGTTCGAAAAGGGGATCTGGCAACCTTAAATGGCACTCGAACCAAAACTCTGGTTACCACGGGATGCGGGGAGGCACCAGGTCATTAACCCATGCCAGCTCCTGCTCAGCTGGGGCCGCCTCCTACATGCAGGCAGGCTCCTTGAGACAACCTAGCAAGCAACAGGGTGGGGGAAAGGAGCAAATGATAGGGGTGGGGCGGGGCCTTGAGGGAAGAGGCGTGGCAGAGGGCAGTGCCTCAGAGTCCAGTTACCAGCAGTTAGAAAGGTGACAATCATGTTTTCAGGGCTGGGGAGAGAATTAAATCAAGATGGAAGCCATAACGTTAGTAACAAGGTATTCAGGGATTAACCATCTGTAAGAGAAGAGCATATTAGGCAAATATCCATTACTAAAGGTATGTCTTCACTGCAAAGAAAAACCCATGACCCTGAGTCTCCAAGCCCGAGTCAGGTGATTTGGGTTTGTGGGGCTCAGGGCTAAAAAGAGCAGTGTAGATGTTCCCGCTTGTGCCAGAACATGGGCTCCGAGACCTATAAAATCGGGACATCTGATCACCCTACTGAATACATACACTGATATTTTTAGCTCTGCAAACTGAGCCTGAGTCAATTGACCTGGGCTCTGAAACATGGCACTGCAGGTTTTTCTTTGCAGTGTAGACAGTAAACCACAGAAATGTAGCCCCAGGTTACTATACAGTGATTACGGAATTATTTTATTGGTCGGGCCTTGATTTTACTGGCCTACATCCTTCAATTCCATATCAAATGTATCCCTTAGATTACATCTGATTCACTTACCTTGTATTTCCTGTGCAAGAGATTTAAAATAATTCAGCAATACTACAGCAATGAAAGCCTTTTATAATTTCCCATTTTTGAGATGACTATAGCATCTGTAAATGTTAGTCTCCTGAGAGTAGCCCAGTAACTAAGATGGATTACGTTTCTTATTATATGAAGATGTGATGTAGATGTTGGTGGCATTATGTGTAACTGATTTTAAGATTAGTTTGGATTTAAGAGTTCTGTCAATGTTCACTACACAGATCAGACAGTAACAAAATAGTTAATGATTCATGGGACATGAATGCTGCCATTTCACTTTATTTGAAGGGCATGGGTATTTATTTTAATTTTTTTTTTAAATGTTGTTTTCTTGAAACCAGTCAGATTCAAGTGTTAAGCCTAGCTAAAATATAATTCAGTTAGTTCAGTAAAATAGTTATGTATAGTAGAAGCCTTATGGACTATAGCTAGAATGCACGGAGTGTTTGAAAACCTGTAACCACAGTGATATTTTTATAAAGGAATGTTCACCTCAGGGGATTTTTTAAAGGTGTTCTGTTCCCCCCCCAAGTTACAGCTTCACAGTATTGTACGTGATGTCCTATAAAGAAGATATATGTCGTGACTGAGCTTTGAAAAAGGGCCATGGTGCCTATTCCATTTAAAGGGAATGAAGTCAAGCAGTAAATTTGCTGGTCGCCCTTTTCATATTGACTGCATCTCAGCCAGCAGTTGGTCTTTGATGTTGTAACAATAGAGAAGAGGCAGAGGAGGAGGATTATGACCTCCATAACATTGAAACAAGTCTGCATTCACTATAATTGTTATAGACGACAATCCATGTATACCACAGGTCTGTACCATACGCTCCATCTTAACTGTGTAGGGGAAAGAAGTGTAGCATCTTGGTATGAGTAAGTAGTTTGCAGTTTCTCTATTGTCAGAACTACCTTTTCATCATTTCCACCTCTCTGGGCTTTAAATATTTCTTTTTTCTTTCTTCCTCTTATTCTCTCCTATAACCTAAAGCAGGGGTGGGAAAACTACGGCCTGTGGGCCACGTCTGGCCTGTCAGACCTTTTAATCCAGCCCTCGAGCTCCTGATGAGGAACATGGTCGGGGGTTTGCCCCACTTCAGTGCTCCAGCCAGGGAGCGGGGTCAGGGGCTTGCCCCGCTCTGCGCATGCCGTGGCTCCGCACAGCTCCCGGAAGCAGCAGCATGTCCCCACTCCAGCTCCTATGCATTGGGGCAGCCAGGGGTCTCCACACGCTACCCCCACCCCAAGCGCCAGCTCTGCAGCTCCCGTTGGCCAGAAACTGCAGCCAATGGGAGCTGCAGGGGCAGCGCCTGTGGACGTAGCAGCGCGCAGAGCTGCCTGGCTGCCTCCGCATAGGAGATGGACATGCCACTGTTTCTGGGAGCTGCTTGAAGTAAGTGCCGCCTGGAGCCTGCACTCCTGACTTTCTCCTGAGCCCCAATCCCCTGCCACAGCCCTGATTCCCCCTCCCACACTCCAAACCCCTCAGTCCCAGCCCGGAGCACCCTCCTGCACTCCAAGTCCCTTATCCCCAGTCCCACCCTGGAGCCAGCACCCCCAGCTGGAGCCCTCACCCCTCCCAGACCCCAACCCCAATTTCATGAGCATTCATGGCCTGCCATACAATTTCCATACCTAGATGTGGCCATCAGGCCACAAGATTTGCCCACCCCTGCCGTAAAGGAGGTGCATATGTCCAAGGAAAACTGTTATTGTCCCATTTTCCTTTACCGGGGAAGAATTGGGCTAGCTCATAACAGATGGCCACAGAAGGGGTAAGCTTCCCTCAGTCTAGAACTTAAACTTGAACTTTTATACTTGTGAAGAAAATCATCCAAATGGGAAGTGAGGGTAGTCAATGAATTGGCGTCTGCCCGAGTCTTCAAATAGACTGAAGCAATAACTCTAAAAGAAAGAGATCCAACATTTCATTTACATCAACGGGATGTTAACGGTGAAGCTTACAGACAATTTATCATCATTTATCAGGTGCAGAAGAGAGGGTCAGGCACATTATGAAGATATGCACAATGAGAAATAGCATCCAATATTGGTATGAATGGGTAAAACTTGAATTGTGGGCAGAGCTTGAGGAAATATGTTTGAATGATATACATTTGTTTCTCCCCCAATCTGACCCCTTTTCCTTTTGCCTGATGTAGGAGAGAATATTTTCTTTCTAGTGCAGTGTCTTGTCTTCAGATGGCCCAACTAGTACAATGTTAGGATGATCAGCAATGGAACTGTTAGTGTTGACATTTAGATTTCTGTAATTAGGTTTCAGAATTAACACTCAGAAGTTCACAACCCCCAGAGCTATTACTTCAGTAAATCTATTTGCAGGTTCAGGAAGGTAACACTGCATTTGTATACACTTGGAAGCTTGTTCCTTGGCCTAGGATTGAAGAATTTAATTTTTTTTTTTTTTTAATTGAAGTTTGGATTTTGAAGTACACTTTGCAGGTACAAAAATCTGGCAAATCATCTAGCTGCAGAATCATTGAAAACAGAGTCCTGGTCATCATAAAAGTATTGCCCTTGCCACGCCTTAAAAAACAAACAAACCATGAGCCAAGCCCCACAAAATCATGAGGGTTGTTTTGTTTTGGGTTTTTTTGTTGTTTTAAACTAAATTTGAGATCCTTTTTATGTTCATGATGGGTTTTGAGCCTTTAGGCCATACTCTGGTGACATTTTTGAGCGTCTCAGCGATCACGTGGGCTAGAAACCTAAAACTGAAAATCTCGTATAAGAACATGCTTCCAGGAGCTGGTGCTTAAAGAAAAAAAGGAGTTGGCAACGGATTTGTTTTTCATACAAGCTTTAGTATTCTAGCACAGTGGTCACCAATCCTATAGACTCTCCCAGGCAATTGCAATCTCCAGTGCAGTGGGGCGGCTGCTAAGGCAGGCTCCCTGCCTGCCCCGGCCTCACGCCATTCCCAGAAGTAGCCAGCATGTCCCCGTGTCCCCAGGAGAGTGGGGGCAGAGGTCTCCGGGCACTGCTCCTGCCTGCAAGCACCTCCCCCACAGCTCCCATTGGACAGGAGCGGCGTGGGGCCAGGGCAGGCAGCGAACCTGCCTTAGCCCTGCTGCACCTCCGACCGGGAGCCGAAGTAAGTGCCACCTGGCAGGAGCCTGCACCCCAACCCCACCTCCCGGAGCCAGTGCCCCATACCCCATTCTGCCCCAGCCCGGAGCCCCCTCCTGCACCCAAACTCCCTCCCAGAGCTTGCACCTCTCACCCCCTCCTGCATCCCAACCCCCTGTCCCAGGCTCAACCTGCAGCTCTCTCCCACACTTCAAACCCCTCAGCCCCAGCGCAGAGCCCACATCGCCTCCCGAACCCCAACCCCCTGCACCAGCCCGGTGAAAGTGAGTTTGTGTGGGGGAGAGCGAGCAACAGAGAGATGGCAGGGGATGGAGTGAGCAGGGAAGGGGCGGGGTCAATCCTGGGTTGCCCTTAAATTCAGAAAGTGATCTTGGGCATAAAATATTTGGAGACCACTGTTCTAGCATGTAGAGCGATAGACATAGAAACCAAACTTTTAGTGTCTGCCATGGGTGTCCGCAACATTTGCTTCTGGAGGAGTATCTGGAATTACATTTATAAACATGAATACAAGCAAAAAACTATTTGGATCCAGACCCCAAGCACAAAGTTAACAGCACTGCCTTAGCTGAGCATGTGGGGATACTCCTTGAAAAGCAGAATCCCAGCTGATTTAGAGCCAGTTACATTGGGTTTACTTCACCCATTTCCAGCTGCCCTAGCATAGAGCACAATCCTGAATTGCTCTAAAGGGTGGGAGGGGTGCATGGAATATGGCTCACTTGAGCATCTAGCCTTCAGCCTGGGGATAGACTCGGCAGCATCCTGGGTGTACTACCTGGAGCTCAGTTAGTTCTAATTGGTCTTATAAAATATTGGACACACACTTCAATGCTTTCAGTAATTAATAAATAAGTAAGTCTTTACGTGTAAGAAGTGAGTAGGGCTACTCAAGTGATCTTGGTCTCTTTGCTTGATTAAGTGTTGGAGGACTGGACCCCTTCTGCTTGTGGAGATTATAAATAATGTGTAGTTAATACTATAATTGGGGTTACATACAGAGTAATATTATAATCCCACTCTTGTTTGCATGTATACTTGCTCACATCTTTCTGACAAAGATCTTCATTTGTGTGTGGTCTCAGCCTGAAGAGAATTAAAAAAAAAAAATTCAGTCTTCCGACAGCATTTGTGTAAGGGGCAACATATTCCTTCAGTTTAAAACCTTTTCCTCTTAGTAATGGTTCAGAGGACTGAATTCTCAGTTGGCACATGACTGCACCTCGACAATGAATAGTCTCTTTGCCAAATTTGGAAAGCCGTTATTCAATAAAAGGTGATAAACAATTGGGTGAAATTACAATGGTTGGTGAATGCCATCAGCTGGAAACATAACTATTGCTCATGTCACAATTTTTGACCTCTTTTGCAAATACGATCACTCATTCATATGGGATTTTTTGCATCCCTTTGGTTGAGTTGACTGGTTCATTTTACAGAATTTCCAAAGTTGCTGGGAGAACTTGGGGACTTTACCTGCAAGTTGGCCTCATGATCCACCTGGCTAGTAAAATGAAGTGATGAGGTAATGGCCAAGATCCTCTTCTACTTCCAGACCATGCCCAGTGCAGCTCAGGAGGGACATATGAAAGTGGTGCTTATGCTTATCTGATCTTGGGCTGGTTTCTGATCCGTAATTTAGAGCCACCGAAAGGCAGCTTTAAATTGCATCAATAGTTCCAAAGGTCAACCAGTCTGGCAGCTGGGGACCAGCAGGGGGTAGGGGGCATAGCTGGGGCAGCACCGGAGCTGCAACACTAACTCTGCATCACTGTGAGGATGCCCTGACCCTGGAGAGAGCCTCGTGTGGCTGCAGCACAGGTGTCTTGTACTCAGAAGACCTGGGCTATGGATGGAGATACTAACACTGCCCCAACATCTCTCAAATGAGCAGTCATTAAGCCTGATCATTAACTTGTCCTATCTCTAGCTGCCCGTCTAGTCCAGGCTGCTGAGCGGGCAGGAGTGCCAGGATAAGATGCTATCGAGTCACTAGGTTTCTTGTTGATGTGGTGGATGGTCCCCTGGTTATGTTCTGCAAAGGTCAGGTGACCATACATCTGTCAGCCACAACTACCTCTGACCACCAGGCTTTGTTGACTCAGCTGTGGATGCTGGCAGGTGTGGAGAGCATGTAGAAATACCAGAAGGCCGTGTTGTGCAGTTACTCATCTACCCTGACACCTCTCTTGTGCAGAAATCAGCCAGGTTCAAATCTGCCACCACTCTGATTCAGTCTAGGTTGATGACCATTTAAGAAAAAGGAAACTTTTAGCAGCAATTCACACACACTGTTCCCAACCAAAGCTCTGACCCCTTTATCAGGCCCAGATGATGCAGGGTCTTTGGTTTCCTAAGATGCAGACTGATGAAAGCAAACTGGCCAAAGCTCAGTTCAGTTAAGGCAGAGGTATAACTGGCTGGTTAAAGGTAGTAACTAGAGTGCTTAAAGAGGTTTGCTCCAGGGAAACCATTAGATCCCATAGTGCTCCTGAAGTCACAGGTACCTCTAAGGGCCAAAAATACCTTTCTCCATCTTGCCACTTGTGACAATTTCTCTTGGATGCAGACGCTGCCATAGTTACTCATGCCTTTGTCTCCCTCCAGGAATAAGATTGTTTTGTTTTGCTGTATCTTTTTTTTTTTTTATTAAATAGCACATTAAAAGTGAGTCAAAAATAGGGCTTTGTATGGAATGACTGTTGCACTGAAATAAGATTTGCTTGTCATTTTATATATGGTCAGAGTAAGGTTGAGTTTAACGTTATCCATGTGATTGCTTTGGGTATTGCCATTTTAATTCTTCCCACTGTCCATTATGGGAGGAATTTACAACTGAAGTCAGTGCTTGAGTTTTTGCATACATGAGTGGGGAGGGGGACTTAAGGGGATATGCCAGGTCCCCACTACTCACTTCTGCGTTTCTTAAAAAGGAAGAGAGCTGGAACATCATTCAGCTTCCCCAGAGCCTCTTCCCCACAAGACATATTACCATCTCTGCCAAAATTTGAGGGCTGACTACAATGCTCAATATTGGACATTAATTCCTCCCACTCAAACACAAAGAGGAATTAAACAGCAACAATGAAAGATATGTGACCATTATTCTACTAACACACATTTCTAACTTTACTCTCATGAGTGGTATCGGGGAAGTCAGTCAGACCACCCAACATGAGCAAAGTTACATGTTGTAAGTGTTGGCAAGATTGGGGCCTATTTAGGTAGCAATTTTTTTTGTTTTAAAATTAAGGCCTACATTTTCAAGAGCAACTTTCGGTTCCCAAATGGAGACACCTTAAAGAGTCTCAATTTTCAGAGAATAGGTGCTCCTCACTTCCTGAAAATCAGACACCTTTATAAGGACTCAAGTTGGGCAGCCAAGTGTTGTGATCCCAAAAGTCACTAATCATTTTTGAAAATTGAATCCTAAACAAAATAGCCCACGGGAAATGGCTAGAGGTGATCTTACCAAAAAATGAGGCCAGGCTAATGCCCAAATTATACATGATTTTGGCATAACTGTCCAGCCCGTCTCCCCACTGTGCCATTAAAAAAGATCTGCAGTAATTGCCCAAAACATCTGGGGGCAAATGCTAAGAAATTGACCAATGCCAGAATCTCCTCTACTCTTCTTGAATCTCTCTTCCAGCTCAGACAACATGTTAAGTAAGGCTTGATTCTGCCCTCCTCACCAAAGCCACTGAGCAACCTCACTAATTTATCTCCTAGCAGAGTGAAACGGGTGCTTCTCTACTCCAGCCTTTCCTGATTTCTGCTTCTCTTTCACCCTCTTTGCTTTCTCTCCCTTTTGGGCTTTCACAGTTTTGTGCTCTCCTGACCTTACTGACTGACTGTAGTAGCTTCTCTGCCGGCATCCATTAGGGTTCTCCAGTCTTCTTCCGCTATGCCAGGGGTTCCCTAATTCTTTTGTAGTGTAATCTGCATTACTAGAGGGGAGCAAAGAGAGGCAGTCACATCAACCACCTCCCTTTCAATGTGCAGTCACATAATGTCCCTGTGGCAATTACAGACATTTATTTGGAAGAGTAGTATTAGGAAAGTAATGTAATTAAGCAGCAGAAAGCAAGGAAGCGCAAGCAATATATAGCCAGCCAGCTCACCACAGACCACCAGCAAGCGCTTCACAATTTTGCAATTTTTTGCTGTATACACACTGGGGCACCTCATACAGCTCCAAGTAGATGCACCTCTCCATCCCAGTCCAGATCTTGTTCACTCTATCCATTTCTCAGACATCTCCTTTCAGATGTCCCACTGCTCTCCACAATTGAACTGCTGAATTCTGAGGAAGTTTTTTTTTAAGATGCCCAAATGATTAGTAAGGGGACACTGGTACCAAGCTTGATAAAACGGTCATCTAACTCCTCAAAAGTAGGGTCTTAAAGCTTGCAGGCTGAGATTAATTCTTGATGGAATTCCACTGCAGGTGATGGATTTATTCCTAGGATGAATTTGACTATCAATGTTACTGCCATTAACATCCAGGTGGCTTCAAGCATTCAGTGCAGCTAATGAGTTTAAAGACTCAATTAATTTATTGCAAGAGTAACTTAGACTTAAGTAGTGAGCTGCAGGGGGTGGGGGTGAAGAAATGAAGATAAATATTTTTCTTTCACCTACCTGTCTGATTCAGAAGCATCTGCCTTGTTCAGTTCCTATATGGTATTCATTTCCTGTCTGCAGTCTACTGGAATACCTGTTGAGTTGTTTGAAATTGAAAATCAAGTCATGCTTCTTTCATCGGCTCTAGAAAATAGTGGAAGAAGAAGGGGGGCTGTTTTTTAAAGAATATTTTTGTATATAGATGGTGTATGTATAGTATAAGAAGCCTGGTTCTTTTACGTGTCTGCTTCCTCAGTTTCTTCCCCTTGCAACCACGCCTCTCCTCTCCCCCCCCCCCCCCCCCCCCCCCCCACAACCCTCCAGGGGCAGAGGGATGACATAGCATCCTCTGTAGCTTGTTTCTGAAGCAAGAAAGCTTATTACCATTGTGTATGCAGATGCAAGTTATTCCGTTGGAATTCAGTCACTCATGTGACTCTTACCCCTGATCCTTTCAAAATGGAGACACTCACATTGCATGTCCAGGCTTAAAAATATATTGCTTATATAATAGGCAAGGGAATAGATTTCAGAGTAGCAGCCGTGTTAGTCTGTATCCGCAAAAAGAAGAACAGGAATACTTGTGGCACCTTAGAGACTAACAAATTTATTAGAGCATAAGCTTTCGTGGACTACAGCCCACTTCTTCAGATGCATATAGAATGGAACATATATTGAGGATATATATATATACACACATACAGAGAGCATGAACAGGTGGGAGTTGTCTTACCAACTCTGAGAGGCCAATTAATTAAGAGAAAAAAAACTTTTGAAGTGATAATCAAGCTAGCCCAGTACAGACAGTTTGATAAGAAGTGTGAGAATACTTACAAGGGGAGATAGATTCAATGTTTGTAATGGCTCAGCCATTCCCAGTCCTTATTCAAACCGGAGTTGATTGTGTCTAGTTTGCATATCAATTCTAGCTCAGCAGTCTCTCGATGGAGTCTGTTTTTGAAGTTTTTCTGTTGTAATATAGCCACCCGCAGGTCTGTCACTGAATGACCAGACAGGTTAAAGTGTTCTCCCACTGGTTTTTGAGTATTTTGATTCTGATGTCAGATTTGTGTCCATTAATTCTTTTGCGTAGAGACTGCTGAGCTAGAATTGATATGCAAACTAGACACAATCAACTCCGGTTTGAATAAGGACTGGGAATGACTGAGCCATTACAAACATTGAATCTAATCTCCCCTTGTAAGTATTCTCACACTTCTTATCAAACTGTCTGTACTGGGCTAGCTTGATTATCACTTCAAAAGTTTTTTTTCTCTTAATTAATTGGCCTCTCAGAGTTGGTAAGACAACTCCCACCTGTTTATGCTCTATGTGTGTATATATATCTCCTCAATATATGTTCCATTCTATATGCATCCGAAGAAGTGGGCTGTAGTCCACGAAAGCTTATGCTCTAATAAATTTGTTAGTCTCTAAGGGAATAGATGTGGTCTGTGACCTTGACCTCATCACTTCAAGTCTCTGCCTTAGTTTCTCTGTCTAAACTGGGGAGGATATTTACCTGACATGACTGTTGCAATGATTAGTATCTGCACAGTGCTTTGAACATATGAAACACTAATTATTATTGGCAATTGTTGCCTCCTCTTCCCTTCCTTCCCCCCCCCCCCCAGCTGAACAAAAAAGGGGGGGGAGTGGATGGGAGGGGGCAGGCAAGCAGGCTTGCAGTGGTTTGGTGGTGTGTTTTCAGTATCCAAGACGCTAGTGAGCACAGGAAACACCATGTTTTTCAAATATAACACTTGTCTGCTTTCTTGTTTCCCCATTATTAGCTTTTGATTGTGTGATGAAGTCATCCTGTAGCTTGTGACCCACATGGAATTAACACTTCCAAGTCACCAAGGAAAACATCTGCCAGATACCACAGCCAGAATATCAGACACTTCTGTAAGCCCAGGGTGAATATTTAGTGGCCTTTAAGAGGAAGGCATAGATGCAGGGAGTAATTGTTTCTTGGAAACTATAAACGGCTGAAGGCAACATTGAAAACTGTGAATTGTTTTCAAGCAAGGTCATTTTTTCCGCTTGGGAGAGATAAAAACTTCAATTATTAAACCTGGTTTACATCACTGAAATCATAGTCTTAGTGACTGAGTGGAATGAACTTGTGAAAGGTCATCTTAAAAAGCCACGAGAAGAATTTTAGATGTAGGTATCTATTGTCTTTCAATTACACTGATGCCACGCCATAAAGCACTGAATTAAACAGTTTGCACATGTAGATTTATAATTACATGCTAGCCTGTAAAAACCAGATCAAAATATTGCATTCAAACAACATTAGCGCTCTGGATTTCTGGATTTTTTTTGTGGCTTTGATTCTAGCTTTCAGCAGATCCTTCCAGTCTGCTGGGACTGGCTTATTGTGTGTAAAAGATGACGTGATTTCCAAATATTGGGATAGACAAAATTCAGCCCTAGTGTAAACAGGTGCAACGCTATTGAATCTTGCTCCACACTGAGATACTGAGATGGCTAAAGGCTTGATCCAGTGCTTGTTGAAGTCAAAGGAAGGGTTCCTGTTCACTTCAGTGGGTGATGGATCCCACATCAGGTGGGCCCAGGTTGGAGTGTTGGGGTCAGTCTCTTCTCAGAAATGTGATGATGAGCAACTTCAGTGTAGTGGCACTGGTGTAAAATCCATACCAACAAGAGCAGAATCAGGTCATTGCCTTTTTTTGAAAGGGGACTTTCACAGTCAAGCAAATATGAAAGACCCCCACTATCTATACAACTGATAGTTTACTTGGAGATTCACCTCAGCAGAGGACAAGATATGTCTGTTATTTTGTTTGGATTTAGATTGTAGTCTCTGTCCCAAAGCGATTATCTTTGTTCTGTATTTGTACAGTGCCTACCACAATGGGGTCCTGTTCTGTTATAATACAGATAGTTCAGTCTCTGGTCATGTCCTTGGTGATGGCCCCTCAACCCAGGGTAAGGTTGCCAATCCTCCCGATTTCACCGGGATGCTCCCAGAATCAGGCCAGGTCTCTTTTCTGAGTGATAAAAGCTAATTTAGACCCCATCATTTTGTATGTATAGCTGGGATTGTAGTTTCCAATGTGCATTACTCTGCACTTATCAGCACTGAGTTTCATTGAATTATGTACATGTGCTAAGTTACCTTGAGTCATGTTTTGGTTGCTTTGGCACTTTGGGCAATGGGACTCAGATACTATTGGAATGGGCAATGCTACAAAATCGCAAGCTAGCTAGACAGAGGTCACCTGAGCAGCCCTCAGGCCTGACTCCACATCATGAACACAGGGTAGAAAAAGATGTAGCACTAGGCAATGTAAATGGTCCCAGAGGAGGGAATAGCTAGGTCACGTTACAGTCAGTAGGGCCCAGATCCGCAAAGATACTTAGGCACCTAAGTTCCAATTTCAGGCACCACTGTGATCCACAAGAGTCCTGGATAGCTGCCATCTAACCCTGTAGGGGCCAATACTCATTAGGCACCTAAGCACATAAGTTGCTGCTTCTGGGCATGTTCACTGCTGCCTTACTTTAGGCATCCAGACATCTATGTCCTGCCTAAGCCTTGGTGCAATCTACATACCAGGGAAGATAGGTGGAGGAGTGTCTCTCCTATGTATGGCCTAATCCAATAGGCATGCTCAGAGGCTGCCCACTGAATCATGTCCCAGTCAAACTCTGTCCAGTGGTGGTGCTTTTGTCCACCTTATAGCTTTTAGCCCAGTGGCCAGAATGATCGCCAGGAATCTGGGTCTCCCACCTGCCTGATGGATTTGAACAGGGGTCTCCCACCTCTCAGTTGAGTACCAAGCTATGAGATGTTCTGATATGGGGCTCCCTCAGTCTCTCCTGAGGAAACTTTTCCACCTTGTATAAATCAATTAAATAATCATTGGGACAGAGAGAGAGTGCAAGTGAGAACAACTCTATCGCATGGTGGTCCACTCCTCCTCCTCCAACAACTCCTAACATTCTCCCAAGACACAACACAGGTGCCTAAGCCACCTGACACCAGGAGAGGGGTTCTTGGTTGTAGATCCCTAGCAGAGATAGGCACCTGCCTTTGAGAGAGGCTGGGCTTAGGACACACCCCTCACATTGGCATCTCCCATTGGCTAACTTAGGTGGCTCCCTGCCTCACATAATGGATCCCATTGCAAGGCACATTTCTCTCCCCATTCCTTGTATAAGGAGCCTAGCTACCTAACCGAGTCTTTGTGGATCCCATTGTCGTTCCTTTGAATTTTTTTTCTAAGCGCCTATAAGTTAAGCGTTGCAATGTCTAAGTCCATTTGTGGAGCCAGGCCTAAATGGCTACATCTCATTGTACTCCACCACCCAGGAGCCATGATGCATTGATGTCTCTGCACATCTGCTCCCACTCTATGGAGTGGTTCAGCCACGCCGTAAAGCACTGAATTAAACAGTTTGCACATGTAGATTTATAAGATGAGCAAGAGCAAAGAGACAGGAGACGGTATAGAGCTTGCATGGGATGGACGGGGAAGGCAGAATTCGTATTAACTAGCTGTGTCCTTTCCTGCTTTGTCCTTTTGGTTTCATTTCAAGGGAGAGTTTTCTTATGTAGCATCCCACTGGTACAGATATTTATGCTGTGTTCACCACAGCACCCAGTTGTTAATCAGTTCAGCAGCACGCGCACACACACATGCTGAGAAAGTATCCCTGAAGCAGTGGCGTCCAACCCTTCCCGCATGAAGGCCAAACGTACTATTTCAAAGCGGTCAAGCAGCCACGAGAAATGCTTTGGGGCAGAGTCTCTACCCCATGCCGCTCAGGTATCAAAAGTCATCTGCAAGTCCTGGACCGGGTGTGGAAAGGAGTCCCTGGTGGGACTAGAGCCAGCATAGCTGGCTTCTTACACCTCTTTTTGCACAGCTCCTTCAGCAGGGTAGTCCTAGGCCAGAGTGCACTGCACTCAAGTGCTGGCACAAGCTAGCTAGAGCAGCCCCCAGGCTGTTCTAATCCAATTATCACGAAATACCTATGAACCAAGCCCCAGAGAGATAGAGGTTTGGAGGGCATAGTTTACCTCAACAACCAGGGTGTAGTTGCTTGGAGGAGGGGAAGGAGGGGGCCCAGGCCCACTGCACTCTTTCTCCTGCCATATATAGTGCTCTGCCAGGGGTGCTGTTGGCAGAGCTCTCCAGCAGAGTAGTGGGTCTTGGAGTAAACCCACTGAAATGCAGGGGGCAGTTCGGACCTCAGAGCTATTGCTTCAGGTACATGCAGATAGATCACTGCTTTGGATACACTTGCAGTTTAAGATTTTCTTCACAGGCATAAAGGCTAGAAACTTTTAGTAGAAAACAAAAGCTGGGATTCTGGTGTGCGTATGTCTCAGTCTACCCCAGGAAGAGGAGGGACTATTTAAGTTTAAGGTAACAAGCAGCATTGGCAACTGCATCTACTCTTTCTTCATAAGGCTAAAGACTTGAGCTTTGACACGCCACCTTGCCGTTGTACTAACTTCTCACTTAGCATTACTCTCCACCTTTTCTAAGGGCTTGTTTCACATAGTAGTTGATCCAGAATAAAGGTAGAGTGTGGATTTAAAGCAGAATAGCTCTTCCTGATTAACTCCATGTGTACACATGATAAAGAGCAGCCACACATGTAACTAATCAGGAATGATTCTCCATGTAGACAAGCCCTAAGGGGGAGCAGGATTGCAGTTTTTGTGCTTGCACAGACATGTGGGTAATTGGGCAGAAGTACTGCAAACTAACAGGCAGTTTTGCAATGCTTTGTGTAACACGGGGCAAGTAAATACTACTTTACTATATTATGACTGAATACAGCAGGTCAGAGCAACAGCTGATGTAAGTCCGCATAGCTCCACTGATTTCAGTGGGGGTTATAATGATACAGCGGCTAGAAATCTGAGTCAAAATTTTTTAGAGAGAAACTCGAGAGCATTGCTGCCTTTGCATCTGCTTTGCTCCTTTTGCTACATATTTCTTCGCAGTGAAAGAACAGGCAGACCATTTTTGTGGATCACAGATGGGACACAGATACAAATTTTATATCCATGCAGAGCTCTAGTCATTAGGATTCCCATCAGCATAGGGAAGAGGTTCTCAAACTGTGGTCCGCAGACCGAGCTCCATTCAGGTGGTCCGTGGATAGTTCCCTCTAAAGCGCACGCCTGGGTGGCCGCACACGAGAATGAAGGGCCACCCACCTAATTAGTGGAGCTGCGCAGGCGGGGTTCCACTAATTAGGTGCCTGGACCCTGGAGAAGACGCACATGTAAGGTCAGGCGGTGGCCTTGGGGGGGAGGGGGCGGTGGGGAAAATAGGAGGTGGGGGGGCAATGGGGTGAGAAGAGGGGGTAGGGGGAATTTGGGATGTGCACGGTTGCGGCAACCAGAGAAAGAGGCGACTTTCCCCAGCTCAGGGGCTGCTGTGACGGGGGAGAGAGGGAGAGACACCCCCCCCTCCTTCCCAGCCCCAGCAGGGGAGAGAGGGCACATCCATTGCATTAGAAATGTAAGACCACTGGTATTAAAATATAAGTTGTGTGTTTTTATTTTTAGAACAAATAAACCATTAATTATTATTAAGGGTTTTTTTATATAGTGCTTTTATCCAAAGTGCTTTACAATAGTTAGCTAACGGTACAAACAACATTTGGAAAGATCATTACGTGGTCCACCAAGACCCTCAGCAATTTTCAAGTGGTCTGTGAAAAAAGAAGTTTGAGAACCACTGGCATGGGGTACTAACCCTGGAGTCCTAAAGAAATGTAACCATACATTAGGTGCGTAGCAACAGCTTACCTTACATATCACATCACAAAACATCCCCTCTAGCTGGACAGTTGATTTGGGGTTTGTCAGGGACAGGATATTTCTAGCTAAAATAAAGCCCTTCCCCTTTCAGGGCAAAGGAAGAGTCTAATTTAAAAACACTCCTTCAGTCCACTCCCCCTCAGCACAGAGATTTTTTTTTTTTTATTCATATCCAGGTGGAGGAAAGTATACCCAAGACTGGGACCCTGAATTGGTAGGCTGCCCTATGCCACTATTTGCCAGAGCCACTTACTATAGTACCTTCTTCCATACACAGAAGCACTTCCTTTTCAATAGAGAAGCTCAGCCAGACACTTCCCCAATTCATAAAGAGCCACATCATACAGCACAACGAGAAATGGTTCTGCTTCTTATATTTCATAGCAGGTCTGCACTCAGTCACCTGCTCTGTCACATGATTCAGTGGGTGGGATCATAGAAACCAGGCCCACATGAACCCGGTAAAGCCCCAGCTCACACTGTGACCGTGGGTCGTTAAGTCCTGCCTCTCTGAACCTTCCTTAGAAGTTTTAATTTGATACAATGTCATTCTAACCTTACTGTACTCAATTGTTGCATAGCATGGCTTAACACACAGTGCTAAACACCAGTTGTGTTTTAAAACCAGAGTTGGATGCACTTCAGCCATCACTAGCTCTGGAAACATATAACAGCTCTTCAGAATCAAAACAATCTGTGAAGGCAGGTGGGGAATGAAACCTAATGACTAAAATGATTTTCTGTCAAGCCTCTAGGCCTTACTTAGTCTCTGATAGCAATATAATCTTTAATAGCATCTGAGAGGTTTCCTAATAAATAAATGTCGTTAGTTCTTGGTGGTTGAGAGTACTGTACAAGGTGCATCATGAAAGTGCAGTGGTGTATTGTCAAGTTTCAGCCCATGATCTTTGAAATAGCTTGTAAAATGATGTTGGCAAAGGAGAATACCAAAAAATATAAATCAGTGCAGCTGAAGAGAGGTTTCTGTGATAAATTTCTGTGCCACTTGGGGGCTGTTTGACTTTGACTTCCAAATTCATTCATCTCTAGCTAAGGAGCTCAAGCAAACGTGCCAAAACTCACTGGCACTCTTTACAGAGCATGGTGTACGCACCAAGGAGTTCTTTAATAGCTGCTGAGTCCGATGCACAAGTGACAGTCCTGTCCACAGATAGATCACACCCACACACTAGCTATGCTCTGAATCCAAGCAGCAGATAGAAGTGGGCTGTAGTCCACGAAAGCTTATGCTCTAATAAATTTGTTAGTTTCTAAGGTGCCACAAGTATTCCTGTTCTTCTTTTTCCTCCTCTGATGCCAGTCATCACAAATCTCGATCAAGTCTGCCTCGCAATACCTCGCTCCATCTACAAGCTGACGCCACCAACCCAAGCATCATTCTGCAGTCCTTTCCCAATCATCCACAGAGATTCCAAAAGATCTAAAAAGCAACAGAGGGTCCTGTGGCACCTGTAAGACTAACAGATGTATTGGAGCATAAGCTTTCATGGGTGAATGCCCACTTCGTATTCACCTATGAAAGCTTATGCTCCAATACATCTGTTAGTCTTACAGGTGCCACAGGACTCTCTGTTGCTTTTTACAGATCCAGACTAACACGGCTACCCCTCTGATACAAAAGATCTAAGTCATCTTTGCAAGCATCCCAAAGTCTGCGCAGCGGTCTGCCTCTTTCTAGACCCTTCATGAGCTTCAGAGTGTAGCACACTCTTCAGGTTCCTATAATCCAGCATTCACTTGACATGTCCAAGCCACCTGAGTCTTTTCTTACTAATCAACATTCCCATGAATGACATACCAGTACTATTTAACACTTCCACATTTGTTACCCCGTCTTGCCATCTTATTCAAAGAATTTTACGGAAGATCTGATATGAACGTTGTTTAGTCTTTTGGTATGTTTGGCATAAGTCATCCATGTTTCTGAGCCATATACAAGAGTGGATAAAACATGTCTCATAAATACAGATTTTCACTTTAGTTGACAATTTGTTATTGTTCCAGGCTCTGTCTTGCAGCTAGGAACTTTGCTGCAAAAGACCAAAGTTCCTAGCTGCTTTGCTGATTCTATTAGTGAACTCGGCATCAAGATCTATATTGCTGGTAACAGTAAAGCCAAGGTAGCAAAATTGGTCAGCAACATCCAGATGAATACCATCTAAGGTGATATCTGGAACTGGTTCTGAAGAGCTGTAGTGCATGATAACAATCTTCTTCAAGCTTATGGCCCAAAGAACTTCTTTCAAGCCCAAAGAAGTTGCATGAATCGGAGAACTTGGTTATGAGATGTTGTAGGGCATCAACACTGTGAGCCACAAGGGTTGCATCATCTGCAAATAACAGGTCTGTTATGACGATCTCCTAAATGCTTTTGAGTGAAAGAAAAAGTAGTTCCTCCAGGATATCCTATCCTGCTCTGGTCCTTCCCTTTACTTCTCTGCCTCAGCTGAACTTCCAACTCAGGAGCAGAGGTTAAAATAAGGGAGAGGAAGGACAGCTTCCCTGTCTCTGCTGAAAATATAGAGAGTGCCCCCTTCCTCTTTGGCTGATGCTATTAAAAGTAGAGGGAGTGCTCCCATTCCTGTTTCAATCCCATATTACCTCCCCCTCCCCCCACTAGGAGAGAGTGGCAGTGCAATTCTGTGCTGCTAGCTTCTCGCTGTTGTGGAGGCAGAAGAGCAAGGGGGGAAAGGTTCCAAATAATCTAATTACTAAAAAGTTCCATTGCATAGCAGATAAGGAAATTCTCCTGTCTGTAGGATTATCTCTTGCCCAGCACCCTCAAATTCCCGCAGTGTCAAGGTCCCATATGGCTCACCCAACCTCTAAGTCCCATGCAGCGTGATCCCCACTAAACCCCTGTGGAGGCAATGAATTACCATTATTCCCCATTTTAAAGGTGAGGAACTAGAGCACAGCCAGATTAGGGTATGGGATTTTCAAGCACCTAAGTAACTAGGCCATGGTCACATTCTGGGTCTCAGTTCAGAGCCTTCACCACAGCACCATTCTTCCTCTTCCATTGGTCCCCTGCATCACTTGCTATGTGCCGTAGAACTCTGGCAGTGAATGAGGCGGGGGTGCTCTCCATGCTGCCACTAATGACTTAAAAATCTTTCTGCACTTGATCTTTATTTTCTTCACACTGCGCCTAAATGAACAACTGCTAATGAGAATCTGACACCTGGCACTGAGCTGTGATCCCACCCTTATCTGTGATCAGGGCAACAAGGACATTACTGTCTTCCTCAAACAAAAGCTTGCCTTAGTGTGGCAGTCTCTCTCGCTAATGAGCTGCTGGAATTGCCTTGTCATATGGCCATTAGCAATATGTTCCAGTCAGTGTATATCAGGGGTGGGCAAACTACGGCCCGGGGGCCACATCCGGCCCTTCAGACATTTTAATCCGGCCCTCGAGCTCCCGCCGGGGAGCGGTAACTAGGGCTTGCGCGGCTCCTGGAAGCAACGACCTGTCCTTCCTCCGGCTCCTATGCATAGGGGCTCTGCACACTGCCCCAAGCGCTGCCCCCACAGCTCCCATTGGCCGGGATTGCACCTGCAGGCAGGGCAGCATGCAGAGCCGCCTGGCTGCACCTCTGCGTAGGAGCCAGAGGGAGGACATGCCGCTGCTTCCAGGACCTGCTTGAGGTAAGCGCCACCCGGAGCCTTGTTCCTGACCCCCTCCTGCACCCCAACCCCATGCCCTAGCCCTGATCCCCCTCCTGCCCTCTGATCCCCTGGGTCCCAGCCCAGAGACCCTCCTGCACCCCCAACCACTCATCCCCAGCCCCACCCCAGAGCCTGCAACCCCAGCTGGAGCCTTCACCCTCACCACCCCAGTCCGGAGCCCACATCCTGAATTCCTCGTTTCTGGCCCCACCCCGGAGCCCTCACCCCCTTCCGCACCTCAACACCCAATTTCATGAGCATTCATGGCCCGCCATATAATTTCCATACCCAGATGTGACCCTCGGGCCAAAAAGTTTGCCCACCCCTGGTGTATATTATACATACTTCAGAGAGCTCAGAAATCTTAGTTGTTTTCCCATTTTGAAGGGTTATAAATCTATGATTCCACATGGGTTAAAGAGAATTGTTTTAGCAGGTGGCATTCATGCATAAAGGCTTAAAATTATTTTATGAAATGTAAAAGGTGTTGTGGAAGCAGAGGTTTGCTGTAATTGTTTACCTGTAGAGAGACCTGCTTAGCTCTCTCCCTCTGCGCAATTGTGAGAGTTAATAAAGCATCTGACTTGCTGTACCCAAACAAAAAGTGAGAATTGTGTTTTTTTCCGACAATGTGAATAATCCTTTTCAATGAAATGAAATACTGGCATATCTTAGGAATTTAGAGGAGATGCTTCATTTATACAAGAAACCCATCTGCCTGATTGAGAGACTTCATATCGTCAGAGAGACTGGCTGGAGATTGCTATCTCAAATGGCCCTTCTTCCAAAACAAGGCAGGCAGCTATACTTTTCCATAAAGAAATGTGGAATACAAATTGTGAACACCTTCCGCAATGAAGAGTGTTGCATTTGAATACTTGAAGTTAAGCTTAGAGCTAGTCTACACTAGAAGCCCATCTGGGGAAAACGTTCTATGCTGACGGGAGACAGTTCTCCCATCGGCATACTAAATCCACCTCCGCGAGAGACGGTAGCTATGTCGGCAGGAGAAGCTCTCCCGCCAACCACACCAGCACTTACGTCAGTGTAACTTATGCCGCTTGGGGGCGGGGAGGAGCTTATTCAAACTCAAAACAGACCCTGTGTGACATGCACAACCAAAGTAGTGACCAGAGTGATGTGCTCTCATCAGCCAATGTTGCTTGTGAGGCGGGATGCTGAGTTTTGGACCAGCTGGAGCGTGTTTTAAAGCTCAGTGCACTCATTCCCGGTAGTAACCTGTGTGGAGGCCATAGAGGTGCAGGGAGCTACTGTAACCATCTAATTGTCGGGTAGTAAGTGATGCAGCCTTCTTAACAGTCACAGCTGGAAGCCAGAATTTTTGTCCGCTGTAGCTATTTGAATGTCAAAAACAATGAGGAAACCAGAAGAACTGCCAGGCTATAACCTAACTTAACTATCAAGGGCAGTAACAGGAAATATTATGGTGCTGGCTAACTCTTGAAAACCATTTCCTTCATCTCACCTGCATAGTCTCTGTGCTGCTCAGGGAATCCAGTCTCCATTTCCTTTCAGCCTTTGGTCTTAGCGATAACTGATGATGGTTTTATAAGGGGGACACCTGCCTGCTAAGGATTGAATTAAAACCACCATTTTATCTTACCTTGGGCACTGAATTATTGAATGGCAGTAAGCCAGTCACTCCTGTTATGTGAAGGGGTATTAACTTTTGTAACCCCAATTCAGGTCAGGTAGAAATATACTTGAGTCTCTTACTACCAATCCTGTGTGTCACATCCTTGTTACAAGAGCTACAGGTCAATATTAAATTTGAATTTAAACCAATGATACAGAGATATAGGGCTGTGCATATCTATTACTAATTCCCTCAGCTATGTAGTGCCTCTGACCAAATACACAGGCTGCATTAATGTAGAAAATTAAGATGCTTCTGAAATCACAGGATAAACCCTTTATGAAGTGGATATTTAATTTTGCAATAAAAATCATTGCTAGTATCAGATACCCTGCCCCAAAACAGTATAATGTCACATTTCTTCATGGGTTTCTGTCTGTCTGAATTTATTTTCTAGCAGCAATAGTGTTTTTTGTCAGACTTACATGACTGGGAAACTGTTTAATCACAGTGCTCCAAGATACTGATGTAAATTACTCATTATCTAACAGTAATCTAAAGCCTTAAACCAGTATGCCTGTCAGAAACACATACATTAGCTGAAGGTGGCTAGACTTTACAATTAATCTGTCTGCAGATTGATACTATTGTAACTGAATGATTCTCAGAGAGCTAATGCTGAGCTCTTTGGAAAATTCTAGCATTACATTTTATATACTTGGGTGCCTAGCTTTGGGATGTATATGTAAGGATTTGTATGCACCTTGCAGAATGTACAAAGACTGCCTGAGCAATGTTGTCCTGGTATTCTGCTGTTTGCACACATGTTGTCTGTTTGATGATCTTCATCAATTAAAAGTTGGAGGTAGGGGTCAGAGTAGCCAAGGCTGGGTTTTATTGTTACTGTTGTTACTAATGGTGTTATCTGATTGTATTCCTTTCTCCCCAGAACACCCTGGGTGCAGATGGCCATTCTGCTCCCCAAACCAGCTTCACATTAAACCCCAAGGACAGAAGACAATATCCTGACCACCAGGCAGCACACAGGCCATTCCCCAAACAGCGATTCAGGCAGGAAAATGGACACACATCATTACAAAGAGATGGACCCAGATCCTTCCTCCTGGATCTCCCAAACTTTCCTGACCTATCAAAAGCAGACATCAATGGGCAAAACCCCAACATTCAGGTACACACTTCATTAAGACTCTGATATTTTACACACTATGGAAAATGACTTAACCCAACCACGTCCGCTTTAAGCTTTGCTTCAGTCCCTTAGTCACTGCCAGTTGTGCTTTCTTATACCTTTGTTCTGTGTGGTATCCCAACCCATAGTGCTGTTATGTGGAGAGATGGTCTGAATACTTTTTGCCTACCTGGATGTACCGATCTCAGTTCCCCCTGAGCCCCTTTATGAATGCCACTGACTGCACAGAGATAGAGATAGAATCATAGTTTTCTTGCAGATGTCTTTCTTTCATCCTCTTGTCATATAGATATTTTCCATTCTTTGGTTTTGGGCAGCGTTTTACCTCTTTTATTTTGTGGCCAACCACTAGCAATCAGGAAACTAGTATCTTGGAAATTATGGTCCAATTCTCATTTGTTACATTAATGTAAATCTCAACTGATTCCACAGATTATAGTGGAATGACTGTAGATTAGATTCTCACCTAGAGATCAAAATCTGTCCCTCTGTTCAGAAAACAAAGAATTAAATGTTAATCTTAGCAGCAGCCACCTTGAGTAGAAAGTCCCTCTCTCCACAAAAATCTGATATGTTTTTAGTCAAAATCTTCTTCTTGGTTTTGGAATAATTTACTACAAGTCACTTGCATTAAAGACAGAGGGTTAGGAAGAAAAAAAATAGTAATTTAATTTAGTGTCTCAAAAAAAATCTGCATTAATAAGAAGTCATGTTTAACCAAAATAATTTAGTGAAATATTGATCTGCCTAAAACATGTGTTTACAAAAACATAATGCATTATTATAACTAGTATCAGAGGGGTAGCCGTGTTAGTCTGAATCTGTAAAAAGCAACAGAGGGTCCTGTGGCACCTTTAAGACTAACAGAAGTATTGGAGCATAAGCTTTCGTGGGTGAATGCCCACTTCATCAGACGCAAGTAATGGAAATTTCCAGAGGCAGGTATAAATCAGTATGGAGATAACGAGGTTAGTTCAGTCAGGGAGGGTGAGGTGCTCTGCTAGCAATTGAGGTGTGTACACCAAGGGAGGAGAAACTGCTTCTGTAGTTGGATAGCCATTCACAGTCTTTGTTTAATCCTGATCTGATGGTGTCAAATTTGCAAATGAACTGGAGCTCAGCAGTTTCTCTTTGGAGTCTGGTCCTGAAGTTTTTTTGCTGTAAGATGGCTACCTTTACATCTGCTATTGTGTGGCCAGGAAGGTTGAAGTGTTCTCCTACAGGTTTTTGTATATTGCCATTCCTGATATCTGACTTGTGTCCATTTATCCTCTTGCGTAGTGACTGTCCAGTTTGGCCAATGTACATAGCAGAGGGGCATTGCTGGCACATGATGACATATATAACATTGATGGACGTGCAGGTGAATGAGCCGGTGATGTTGTAGCTGATCTGGTTAGGTCCTGTGATGGTGTTGCTGGTGTAGATATGTGGGCAGAGTTGGCATCGAGGTTTGTTGCATGGGTTGGTTCCTGAGTTAGAGTTGTTATGGTGCGGTGCATGGTTGCTGGTGAGAATATGCTTAAGGTTGGCAGGTTGTCTGTGGGCGAGGACTGGCCTGCCTCACAAGTCAGATATCAGGAATGGCAATATAAAAAAACCTGTAGGAGAACACTTCAACCTCCCTGACCACACAATAGCAGATGTAAAGGTAGCCATCTTACACCTGTACCCCAATATAACGTAACCCATTATAACATGAATTTGGATACAACGCGGTAAAGCAGTGCTCTGGGGGGGCGGGGCTGCGCACTCCGGCGGATCAAAGCAAGTTCGATATAACGCGGTTTCACCTATAACGCGGTAAGATTTTTTGGCTCCCAAGGACAGCGTTATATCGGGGTAGAGGTGTACGTGCTTTCTGCTACTAGAAGCCTCCCAGTTATATATTCATGAATTCCTAGAGGAGGGTAGTCTGGGAAGCTCTACAAAGGCCTGAAGCTGCAGTTTGAGGTAAATAGTGTGCCACTATACGTGTATATATTAGCAAATAACAATGTAACCCACAGAATATAGAGCGGGGAAAATACATTCCCCGGCAGGAAAGTTATTGAATGCTTAAAGCCAAAGAATGGATAAATGAGGAGTAACATTTTCTTGGCTTCCCAATACAAATTAATAATTGTTGTCATTATGAGCTCGTTTTTCACTGGATGATGCGGCGTCTGAAAACTGGACAACACATGGAATGGTACACCAGCAGTGACCATGGGGTCTTAGGCCTGAGAAACTTAGCCTTCTCTCCCAGAAAACATTGGGCAGCAGGACCAAGATTTTATGGAAACGGGAGTCTAACTTTAGGCTCCTCAATTCATTTAGCACCTAATTCAATTTAAGCACCTAAATATGTGGCCAGAATTTCAGGCTACTTAGTTAGGTGCCTAAATATGGATTTAGGAGCCCAGCTCTGGGCTCCTCTTTCTGAAAATCTTGGTCCTGCTTCCCAAAGTTTTCTGGGACATATACACAGCCCAATAATAATACCTTTAAAAATGAAGACATTTTCCCTATAAATTGTAGAGGTATACTTTACAGGCCTGAAAGTCAGCCTGTGAAAACAGTTTGAAATGATATTCCCGTGAGCCCTGTTTTATATAACGATAAAGAAAGCAATTGTTGTATCATGTCATAGTTATGCGCTTGTCCACATTTTTGTTGTTGTTGTTATTCCTGCGGAGGTGGTGTTACAGGGAGTATAATCACAGAGTTAAGAAAACTAGCCCTGCCCCAAGGTTACTACTCTAACTACAGAGTCATTGTTGACTATAAAGGTATTGGATCCAGTGCACTAGAAACAAATAGAGCCACAAAACAGTCAGTTCTAGTTAGATCTAAGCAAAAATTGTCAAATACTTAAAAAAAAACCAGCTGCTAAAGTTTCACCACTCGCTGTTGTGATGTATGTAAGCCCTTTGCAAGTAATACAAAAAGGACTCTTACTGGTTTTTCTGTGATCTGCTAGCCCTGTAGAAGTTTGGCCCATTTTTCAACCCCCGCATCATTTCATGCTGAATTTGTACAGTTGTTTAGTATTGGTAAGGCAAGAGGTTATTTAAGGGAGTAACCACAGTAGCTGTTGCCATTAATGTATTGTGGCTGGTTTTTAGCTTGGTATCAGAGCTGCAGCCAAATGCACCATTGCACTCGAATAAACTAATTCATTGGAGGTCCTCTAAAATGTGAGGTGCTTTTTAAAATCAGTGCCATATTTCCTTTGGGAGCACCGATTTCTTTTTTTCATCCTCCTCACCGAAAAGCCCTTTTGTTGGTCTCCATTGATTTGACACATGCCAGCTCAGTAACGCATGCAGACCTGCCAGTGTGGCAGGGTTACTCAGTGTAAAACAGAATTACTTCCTTCCTTCCCATTAGCAATGAAAGTGAAGTCACGTCAAGGGGATGTGGCCACCTATTTATTTTCTCTTTCTGAGATTTTTCTGTCTTCCACCCCCTGCTACAACCCATCCAATGCTACCCAGCTCTGAGGGGGGTGCTGCACTTGGAACCTGATACCCCCGTTTTCATTGGAATGTTAGCTCTCCCCCGCCCTTGAATTTCAAGTCAAAGTTTCCCACTCCTGTGGACCCTAAAGGGTGCTGTACTGTTGTGTCCCATTCTACTGCTCTGCGGCTCCCCATTGCAATATAGACACCTTGGGAGTACAGCAGAAAAGGCTGGTGGTAAATGACACAAGAAGCAGCTAGCAAGGGGAAAATCCTTCTGACTTGGCAGGTAGCGGTATTTTGTCCTCCTGTGGGAACTTGATTCTTTGTCAAGTTTCATCACACACCAACTTACTTTTTAAAACATTAATGTGAATTTACACAGTCTGACAGCTGAATTCGGCAATGATGGGCATGTTAGAAATACTCTGACTCCAGAGTTGGAGAAGTGAAATCTCTGTGGAAGTATATAGTACCAGGGCTGGCTCTGGCTTTTTTGCCACCCCAGGCAAAAAAGCCTCCTGCCGCCCCCCCCCATCCCTCCCCCGCGCGGCAGGGGAGGTCACCGAGCCCAGCCGCAGGCTGCTCTCCCCAACCGGCCAGAGAGCCCGCCGCGGCTCCGCTCTCCCCCGTGGCCAGAGTGCCGGGGTGAGGGCGGAGTGGCGGCCAGAGTGCTGGGGGAAGGCCGGAGAGCCCAGCCGGGGCTCCGCTCTCCCCGGCGGCTGGAGCCGGAGCACCACGCCGCCCCCCTCCAGGTGCCGCCCCAAGCACAAGCTTGGTGGGCTGGTGCCTGGAGCCGGCCCTGTATAGTACACACTTTATTAATAATCCCTTTGTATCAGATGGGTTTAACACCTTGCAGTTTGCATTAGAGTGGTGTGTTTGGGAAAACTGCAGCAGAATGGTGAGTGACTAAATCCATTTTCCTTAGGCCTATCAGAAAGAATAATATAACTGTTTAATAATTGGTAGAAGTGGAAGTTTTTTGTATTTTAACCCAACTTTAAGAAGAAATTAATGCTACTTACTTTGAGATGTGCAATCCTTATTGTTTTAAAGTACCCTGTAATAAGACTGCATAATAACAAACACATTACAAGTATAGCAGGGATAACTAAAAATTCAAAGATCTTTTTCATAATATCTTAAAAATAACTTAGTATTCTGAGTAATCTTTTTAAATTAGATTCCTATGGGATTTCAGATTACATCTGCATGATATACCCAGAGAGTTAATCGCAATGACCCGTATTACAATTAAAAAATAGCAAAGAAGGACTGATTTTGAAATGGTCCCTTTGGAAAGTCTTTTTTGTTTCCTTTTGTTTAGTTTTTGCTTTTAAAGTTAATGTGCTTTAAAAAAAAAATTCCTGTTGATATTCAGCCAGTGATAGCACCTTCCAAGCATAGCTAGTTGTCTTTAAACTGCTACAAAGCACCTTGTTTATTCCCACTTATTAGATGCACAACACTGTTTTGCTTGGATCCGTACAGCCCAGGAACTGTCACTTATAGTTTCAAGCATATGAAATCTGTTTTAATTCTCAGTTTGTAGAAATTGCAGTGAATAATCTGTTGGAGTAATCATTTTGATTCCACCATTAAAATGACAAAATGTAAGACAAACAAAAATATGCTGGACGGTTTTATCTCCTTCCCAGAGACTTATTTTGTTACAGCCACTGCATACCTGTATTGCTTCTTTCTATACAATCCCAGTGGAACTTCCTAATAGCCTCCCAGTCATTTCGTCTCAATTTTTCTGACCGTAGTCAGAGGGGAAGCAGTGTGTAAATGCAATGGCTTGTTTCTCCAAAAAGGAAATGTGTGCATTGTTTTGTAAGTGCACAACTGCATTCTGCACTACTGAGCTCCAACAGATCTTCAGCTGGAGCCATTCCACTTCCAGTGTAATGTCCCTCGGCAACTCACAAGTAACAGGACGGACATAGAAAGTACATGAGGTTTTATTTGCCAGAGAGAGAGAGAGAGAGAGTGTATGTGTGTGTGTGTATGTTCAGGTAAATTCATGATTTTATTAAAACCAATTTTATGAAACTGTGAACTCTAATCCAATTGCCTTCATGTCCGCAGCATAACAGGCTATTGTGCTTTATCTGGTTTATAGAAACCCAATTTTAAGAAAGTTCTGTCCAAAAAGCTCTTGTAACATGTAGGTGTATCTATAAAATTTACATACTCACACACATTTTATACAGTAGATATATATGATAGAACCACCTCTACACTCTGGCTCCTTTGGCCAACCCAAAAGTCCAGCTTACTCCGCAAGTTGAACTGGGTTTACAGCTGCATTGCATTCCTGGAGCAGCACAAAGCAGCGAGGGCATACCAATGACTGAACGATAATTTGTTTGTCTATGGTCATATTGTATTTCCATGACACCGGGACCCTAGATTCCTGCTTGCTAGTACCAGTGTCTCTCTAAATACATATGTATGTGCGCACCCAACATTTATTTAAGAATTTCATAATTAATTCATTAATTTTTATGCATTGAAAAGCAGCAAAGGGGTGTGTTATAATTACTATACAGTATTATACAGATTTATTTATATGCATGAATGTATGTGCGGTCTAGGGATTTGAGCAGGGAATCTTGAATCTGGGCTGTTCTATTCCTGGTTGATAGTGGCCTGTCCTACTTTAGACAGGTGATTTAAATGTACCTCTTCTTACCCCTCTGGAAAGTGAGTATAATCAAATCTATTTCAGAGGGCTGTTGTGACAATTGCCTAAAATGCTTAAAGCTTCTCTAATGAATAGTGGTATAAAATGTATATTTATTATATTTTGTTGAAAAAATGTTGACAGTCATTTATGATTAAAATTCCCATGGTAACCTTGGATATAAAAGGTATCTCAGGGTAAAAGAAGAATATATAGAAACTGTGGCCACCTACACTATGGTTTCACACGCTAGTGCCAGCCCTAAATATTATAGAGTTGCAATTGTGCTATAGGAAAATCTACTAGGGTGCAAATCGTCTTATCAGCCAGCGACCAGGCCAACACTTGAGCAGATATTTAGCAAGCAAAGAGCATGCAACTGATTCTGTACTGCCTTGCACCTGGTGTAGTTATTTGCACCTATGCAAAGCCAACAACGAAGGCTACCATTCTGATCTAGCACATTTCACATTCAGGCCTAATGAATTTAAGATGAGTGTTTTTCTTTTTCCTCTTCATAAACTTTTAAACGACTTTTCCCCTGAAGACAGAAAGCTTCACTGTAAAGGTTTAAAATGCAGGTTTGGTTCTTGTTTTGTTCAGGATTTTTTTTGGGGGGAAGAGAGGGGAAAGAGGGCTTTTTGCTCCAAGATTTGACTCAGCAGAGGTGGCAGAAGGAATCACTCAGTTTCTGCATATCTCTGGGCTCACAGTAATCCACATATGGTTTATAACAGGCTAGCCCTAAAGGATTACAAGCCCCTTTTGCTAGATAACATCAGTCCCTTATCTCTGCTGTTTAGAAGATTCCCCACTGATGCAGGGACACTCTCTGTGGAGATGATCTAGTTTTGGATTTTGCATGCCGACTGACCTGGCATAACTTGAATTCTCTAGGTTACCATAGAAGTGGTTGATGGCCCCGATACTGAACCAGAGAAGGATCTGCACAAAGAGAGCAGCAAGCCTAGCTGGCCAGTCCCATCCCCTGACTGGAGGAACTGGTGGCAGACGTCATCCACCTTGACTCGCATGAGTAGCGGTGACCAGGACTACAAGCATGACAGCACCACCGAAGATAGCAACTTCCTAAACCCTCTTGGTGGGTGGGATAGGCATGCACCCAACCACCGGACTTTTGAATCCAAGGAGCAGCCAGAGTATGGTGAGTTCACATTCCAGACCTCTTATGGGCACCTTGGGATTGTAAAACTAGTTTGGGGGAAATGAGAATGGAGAGGCATCGCTGAAAGTAGACCAAGCAAAATAGAGTTTTTCCAACATGTGGCTTTTGTTCATTGGCTTTTAAATACAAATCTGTGCAGATGCACAAACTAGGCTGTGGTAGCCACATTCCACTTGTGAGTCTATAATCTTGAAAATTATACCAGTTATCCTACAAGAAGTTTTTTTTATTCATAAGTGTACTTTTTTAAACAAAGGAAATACGGTCTCATTTATTTTTAGTGTAAGGATAAGTACAAATTTAGAACCATGTGCAGTGATTTGGAAGCTAAAATGTAACTGGTGGATAAATGAGTGAGAACTACAATGTGGTCATGTTTGGTTGAGATATAAGTAAGGCAAATTATGTTGACTCATATGTAGGGAGTGGCATAGATAGCAGGAACACTTTGCGTGTGGAATTCTGTTCCAAGTGTATCCTGGGGAAAACAATTTATTTTCAGTTTGTTGTATGAAACAATTGCTGAAAACCGAAAGGACGAATTATTTCCTTACTATCACATTGGTCTATAGCTGCACATTTTGGGATGACTTCTGGGACGTGACTTAATATGCACACTATGGGAGTTGCAAGTGGCTCAGCGCCTCTAAGGATGAAGCTGTAAATCAATATATACTGAAGTAAAGCCCTACCAAATTCATGTTGCATCATCTACACAATAAGCTGTAGCTTACTGTTTCAGCCCTAGTTGCCCTTGTTTTGATTAGGTTTGAGTCTAGAGCCTTAACTTAGAGAGCTTTTTTGCTGAATTTTATATTTAAATATGTACATAAGTACTGAATATTGTGGGCCAGAATTTTAAAGTCCTTTCTTCTTGCACCTGTATCTGTGGACAAATTTTAGTACTACAAAAAGATGTATAGTGCTCTGCCACACCTAGGGGCATCAATGTTAAACGAAGATTTCTATTCCCAGTGCAGATTCTCTAGGCTAAAACAGCCATCTTTAACAGGGTTTATTATCCATGTTTTCTGTCCACACTGGCAATAAAACAAACCATGTTATAACATAGATACCTCTAACCCTGGCAGAAAACTATGCATTAGTGCAGTCCGTTACATAGTGAGAGACAGGAGCTTGGTTGGTCTTCTCGCAAAGGTGTAACCCTGAAGTGGCATGTTTGGTATTGGGAGTGAAGGCACACTAGGCAGTACACTCTATGCTCTGGGCTTCCCAGATTAGTTAGTGGAATATTTCACTCAACTTGGACCCAGTCACGTTCGTATTATTTGCACTGAGGTAGTGCCTAGAAGCCACAGTCATTACAGAACAAAATGCTGGTTCCTGACCCAAAGAGCTTTTAATGGTACAGGATCAGGCCCTCAGTGACAACAGTTGGTCATTTAGTCAGTGCTATAAAATGTTCATTACCATGGGTTTGAAAAGAACGTGTAATTCACTGCATCAGTGACTTCTTCTATAACACGTTAGCTCTCTTGCTCTGATGTGAGGGGAGATTAAAGAATGAAACTGAAATATTTCCACATACAATCAACTAGCCAAACAAAATCCAACCTGCATTCTGTCCTAAAATCCAGTTACGTTTTGAATATCTTTGTGTGCTATAGATACGTTTGGAGGGGTTTATTCGAGGGGTGGAGAGGTTAAAGTAAATGTTTTTATTCCATATCTGGTCGGTTTGTGATCAGAAAGCATATTCCTACCGATGGAAAAATAGTTTAAATAGACGTTTTGTTAGTTCATGACCCAGCTTTACAGCTGAAGATTCTCGGCTGCTAAAAGGTCAAAAGAGAAAGGAAATATTTTTTCAAATAATGTTGCATGCACGTCCCTGAGGAGAGTCAAGTGTGAAAACCATTTAAACAGCAGGCTTAAGCCTGGCACTCAGCCCAGATTTCAGGTAAAGACATCTGGATTCCATTCTTGCTATGCCTACTTAATAAAAACCACCATCTATACAGTAGTATGTGGTAGTAGGGTTTTTTGTTTTTCATTTCCTTCCTCCTCTTTGTTCCTGTATAGATTATATTGATGGAGAGGGAGACTGGAGCCCATGGTCCATTTGTAGCGTAACCTGCGGGATTGGCAATCAGAAGCGAACCAGATCCTGTGGATATGCCTGCACAGCCACTGAGTCGAGGACATGTGATAGGCCAAACTGCCCAGGTATGGTTAAAATGATGGTTGTTTTTAAAGAGAGAACCTGAATTGTTAGGAAGATCATTGCACCAGAGGACAGGGCACTGGGTTTGGAGGGCTTCACCATACATGGTTAAAGGCCAGCATCACATTTGGGCCATGGCTGGGTAACAGTGCTATTAAAAAGTGGTGTTCCAGTCCTGAAGGTCACTTATGAAATTTTATTTCGTATGTGAACTACCCTAAAATGTAAAAGGCAGACATAGTATTTTAATGTTAATGTACCATGCCTGTCTTTTATGTTTTAGGATAGTTCTATATTTTATTTTTTATCTTTAAATTAACAAAGCATTTGTTATTAAATCCAATGCTGTCTCCTATAAGGGGTTAAACTTGCTACAGAAAGTTTCAGTCTAAAGGCAAACTTCTTTTGTTGCTGCAGTTACTTCTTGCCTACCCAAACATTCCGCACGTCACAGGACTGAAGCTTTTGCCCAAAGAAATGTGCCCTCATTTCACCTAGAATGCATTTGTTTTTTTTATTTTAAAACAGCCACATTACTATTATTTGAAAATAAGAACATACATTGCAATACATTTAATGTATATACTTCCCATAGTGTCAGGAATAATGGCTCCATATTAGTTGTTAATATGCCCTTTAAAGTATCATGCCAACTGTCTGCAAAGTGGCTTTAGAGAATTGGTTCTCAAACTAAGGCCACCACTTGTTCAGGAAAAGCCCCTGGTGAGCTGGGACAGTTTGTTTACTGCTGCGTCCGCAGGTTTGGCTGATCGCGGCTCCCACTGGCCGCAGTTTGCCGCTCCAAGCCAATGGGGGCTGCAGGAAGCAGCGCGGCCCAAGGGATGTGCTGGCCGCCCTTCCTGCAGTCCCCATTGGCCTGGAGCGGCAAACTGTGGCCAGTGGGAGCCGCGAGCAGCCGAACCTGCGGACGTGGCAGGTAAACAAACCAGCCCGGCCTGCCAGGATCTTTCCCTGAACAAGCAGCTGCCCTAGTTTGAGAACCACTGCTTTAGAGGAGATCTGAAACATGGTCTTATACACTAGATGTTCTACTCCTGGGGGAATTCTGTGCCACTGCACATGTGCAGAATTCATGTCCCTCACAGATGTCTTTGCTTCCCCGCAGAAAAATGACTTTCTGACAGGGAAGCAAAGGGAAGGTGCAAGAGCAGTCACACATCACTCCCTAGTTGTGCAGGTACATTGTTTTAGGCCCCCATAGCAGCCAGTGGAGACAGTCAGTGGCTCCTACCCTGAGCTGGGATCAGCTGCTAGTCCTGGCTGGGGAGGAGGCAGGAGAGGATGGGATTTTCTCTTCCCCTGTAAGGAGTGGCTGGGGCTGTGTCAGACCCACCCCTCGAAACCTCCCCCAGTTGCATCCTCCCCTGCTTCCTGCCCCCATCACTCCTCAACTGTGGAGGGAGGGGTCACTGTACGGGGAGCTGCTCCCCCATCTGCCCAACTCCTGTGCATCCGGACCCTCCCATTCCCAAATATGCCCTCCAAGCCTCACCCTGTACCCCCAGAACCCCCCCAGTCCCCCCCCCCCCCCCCCCCCCCCCTTGAAGCTTCCCCCCCCCCCCCCCCCCGCACCCGGACCATCCCCCACTGCCCTGCACTCAACCCCCCACCATGATGAGCCCCACCCCCCTGCACCAACCTGAGCCCCCACATTCAGACCCCCATGCCACTGACCCCCAACTAGCTGCACCCAGACCCCCACCCCACCAAGTCCCACTCCCCCAGCACCCATACCCCCCTACTGAGACCCCCAGACCCAGACCCCTCCTCTGAGCCCCAACCATTTTCACCTGGAATCCCCTGCAGAATCCCATTGCCCCTGCTCCTGGAACCCACCCACTGAGCCTCTGTGCATCCAGGTCCTCCCCCCCACTGAGCTGCCTGCACCCAGATTGTCCCACACAGAATCCTCTCACCCTCACACCTGGTTCCCCCCACACTGAGCCCCTCCTGCCTCATTGAGCCTGCCTACCCCACATCTAGTGTGCCTTGCTGGGCCCCAGGGTGTTTCTGGGGCAGGCCCAAGCCTTGTGCTGTGTCAGGGTCGGGTGCAGCCTCACCACTGAGTCCGTCGCCTGGGGGTGGGAGATCTCCCACCTTTGTGTAGTCAGTGGCCTGTGCTCCTCACTGCCTTGCTGCAGCCTCTGCGTTTATTTATTGACAAATAAAACTAGCCAAATTTTAAAATATTGTGAGCAGAATTTTTAATTTTTTGGAGGACGAATTTTTAGGCGCAGAATGCCCTCAGGAGTATTGTTCTAAAGAGCTGTTGCAGTTTGAGTCAAGGGATTTTTTTGTTTTAATAGACATGAAACCACAAAGCTCCTGTCTCTTAATACAAACCAGCAAGTCTAGAATTAAGGCTAAAATGCCATCCATCCATATCTCTGTCTGTCCATTTTGCCTACAAATTGGAAAAGTCTCAAAACCAGCAGGCTTGGCCCTTCAATGCCTGTGCACAACAGGGCAGATTAAGGATGTGGTTTTAGCTTGTACTTGTTGAGAGGATTCTCTGCTTATTCATATTAATCCACATTTGCACAACCCATACAGTGATGCAGCACTGAGGGTGATGCATTGGAGCTGTATAATTACACCACAGAGAGCAGTATGGTGCATTCACATTACAGTACATAGGCGCCAACTCCATGGGTGCTTCGGGACTGGAGCACCCATTGGGGGAAAATGGTGGGTGCTGAGCACCCACTGGCAGCCCCAATACCAGAACCTCCCCCTCCCCCCCAGCGCCTCCTGCCCGCTGGCGGGCCCCACCGATCAGCACCTTCCCCTCCCTCCTATGGCCTGCCACAGATCAGCTCTTTCTCAGTGGCAGGAGGCACTGAGCAAGGGCACAGCATGCTCGGGGGAGGGGGTGGAACTGGGTGGGAAAAGATGGGGGCAGAGCAGGGGTGAGAAGAAGCAGGGTGGGGGTTGGGCCTTGGGGGAAGGGTTGGAGTTGGGGGCGGGGCCTAGGCCGAGCCGAGGGAAGCACCCTCCAGCAGATTGCATTTCACCAACATTTAGCCACGTTTAGCTTCACAATTTGGAAGGTAAAGGAAGTGAAAGACCTGAAATAGCTATAAAATCTTAAGTATGAGATCAGATGTTGCACTGGGACTATACAAATGCAGTATTGCTAGAGATTTGTAAAGTCACTCGACAAGCAGTGTTTGGCAGTTACTCTCTGACATGCACACCCATCCATCTCAGGATGTTGGTTGCTATTTGCTAGCCACTGCAGGAAAAACACACACACACACACACACACACACACACACACACACACACACACACACACACACACACACACACACGTTGAACATTTCCCCCACTCCCTCAACCCTGAACAACAATGGGTTAAATCCAGAAGAGGTCACCATCTCCCAGGTATAGTCTCAGGTATTTATCATCTAGAATCAAACCATGGCAGACTGGAAAGAATGTATTATGTCACATTACAGACACCTGAGGATCAATGAGGAAAATGTAATACACTCTTTGGGTCTCTGCTGGTATTTTTAAAATGACCAGGCCAAAGCTCAGCTTCTACTGTTTATACTGTCAGCAGAACCTCTGCAGTGAATGATTCCCTTGGAAGGATTCTGGGGTATCTGTTATTCTGCATCTACAGCTGCAGTTACAATAAATTATTGTAAAGGAGTCTGAGGTTGTTTTGAAGCTCTGCAAGGCCCTAGTTTGTATGACTGTGCACCAGTAACAAGACCACGATAAAGTTTGCTGGAAAGGGGATGGAAGGGAACCAGGCTCTATTAACCACACAGTTTTTGCATACTGAGAGTTTTCTGGGCTTACTTTTGAAATATATGATGCAATGGAATAAAAATGACATGCTTAAATGCTTCTTTGAAGGGCTTTCATTTAAAGAGAATAGTAGTTCGCTAAATAAAATAGCATCAAAAGGGTGTTCATTTGAGCATAATATAATTAATCCAATAATGACCATGTTTTCACACCTTTTTTGTTAGTCCATGGTTCTCTATGCTAGTGACAAATGCTTTACTAGAGCTCGCCAGACACCCCAAGTTTAAGATTTTTGGACCGTTATCTACATATTTGTCTCTTTCCTCCCAACTCCTTTCACTCCCCTAGCAGCGGTAGAGAATGTAACCGAAGAGCAAAGCACACAAATACATTTTCAGCTTGTTGGGGCAGGCGCTATTGCATTCACTCACTGAAACACATTTGGTATCCTGCCAACAAGTGAACATGAACATATTAGCAAGTCTCCATCAGTTTAAAAGGTGGAGCTGAGGCGGTCTCCAACCAGTCCTGGAGTCTGAAACAGTAGTGCTGGAATGCAGGCCGTGGGAGGCCCTGGAAGGGAGCAGCGGGTTGCTGAGAGGGAACTTGGGGAGCTGGGAGAAAGACAGGGGGAGCTGAGGGAGGCCTGGGCGAGCAGGGAGTGACTCTCCATAGAGCCAGTCCTGTCCCTGCCTCATCCCTACCTGTGCCAGGCTCCTCCCTCCACTATCCCTGTGGTCCTGCTGCCAGACTCCAGATCCACCCTGGGCTCCTGGCACTCTGTTCCCTGATGCGCCCCTGGCTGGTCCTGGAAGCAGCATCCCCAGCTCCCTCTCAGGCCTAGCATCAGCACCTGCTGGCTCAAAGCCTCTCTGCAGCTGGGGAGAGAAAAGAGCCACTTGACCTGGGACCATCGCTGTTCCAGCTCCAAAACAAAAAAATAGTGCTAGATCAGCATTTTGGAGCATTTCAACACAGCTGGAGCACGGTCTCCAACGGGTTTCATATTCCACGTTGTGCTTTACAGCTTTCACTAAGAAACTTCTCAACAAGTTGAGACGTCATCAACCATCCCTAACACATGCTAGGAAAAAGATATCTGGATACGTAAACTTGGCCACCTAATCACATGGACGGCTTTTCATTGGGACTGAGCACCTGCAGCTTCTATTGGAATTCCTGGGAGTTACTGGGCAGCTTTGAAAAATCAGGCCCCTTAGTTACCTACCTAAATATAGATTTAGGTGCCCTAACTCGATCTAGGCACCAAAATTTGGAACCTTTGGCCTGGCTATTTAAAGGCCTGCCTAGCAAGTATACCGGTTATCTACAGGGACTCCACCAGGTCAGCTTGTTTCTCATCATTATATTGTTACTGTTTTCCTCCAGCACTAAATTCAACAGAGGCAATGCAGTCAGAACTTTGGTGGTTTGTTTTTGTTTTTCATTGTTGTTTACTGTTAAGAAAACACATCTATTAGTTTGTGTTTGTCTTTAGGGATTGAAGACACCTTCAGGACAGCTGCCACAGAAGTGAGCTTACTTGCAGGAAGCGAAGAGTTCAATGCCACCAAGCTATTCGAAGTTGGTAAGCAGCTGGCAGTCTAGTATCTCTAGAGACAAGCTCCTTTTAGGATTGTTTTTTAAACTATCACTATAAGATTTGGGCTCATAAGCCTCTGTCTTAAAAATGAGTCATATTCCAAATTGCTGTTGATTATTTTATTGTTAAGGAACAGAACTAGACCTCGGAATATCTTGGTTCTATCCCTAGCTCTGTCACAGGATTCTTTCTGAATAACTTTCCGCAAATCACCAAGTCGGTGTCTGTGCCTCAGTTTCTCCAGTTGTAAAACAGCGATGCTGCGTCCTTACCTCACAGCAGTGCTATAAGCGCTTCAATATCCTCAGTTGAAAGGTGCTATAGCGGCACTTTATTCGTGATCATTTTTGTAAGAGTTACAGCTGTTGCTGTTGTGAGGTGGATAATTATATGAGCAATAATAGCATTTGTAGCTATGGATGGCAAGATCGGATCAACCAAATCAATGCCTCAGGGTATGAGCTGATTGCTGTACGTAACTTTCTTCCATTCCTGTACAACAGTGCACATAATGGGCCACGTGTACTGTGAGGGTTTATCCCCTACCATAGAAGCATCAGGGATTGGTCCCTTATGGAGGTAGGATACTAGACAGCTTGGATCAACAGTGTTATCCGGCATGCCAAATCCTAGTGTATGCCTGTAAGGCAAACTATAGTACTTGTTGACAACCGGGCATATCACTTAAATGTATGGCAAACTGACCATGAAATCGTTGGGGCAATATGTTTGCAGTATAGCTTTAGGCCGAAACTTTGCTCACCTTCCTCATGTGATGAGACCCATTGAGTGCGGATGACATAAGTAATATAAAATTAAGCCCCTACTTATGGGACCAGACCCATCGTTTGAGATGATTTGGCCCCCAAAAAACCAAAATGAGAAACTTAACTGATTCTCTCCAGTCCCCTTCAACATAATCCATTAATATCAGCTGTAAATGTCCTACTCTGGCCACCCCACACCAAAATTCATAGGTCTAGTGCCATTTGACCATCCTAATTTACGGACATTGTCTGATGGTACATCATGTAACTGGCTGCTGTAGGCCACTCTCTATCTTCGAACTGCAGCTGCTCGAAAGATCCTTTTGGAGAGGCAGAGGACGGGGCAAGGGAAAAATAAATGAAGTCCTAACCAAAGTATTTTTCATAAGTACAAGGCTATGCTTATCATCTTGGAGTCTTTAGTGTCATTACAAACCAGCTGAGCCTCACGTACCATTTCAGAGCCCCCAGTGGTGGTACAGGAAGGCTGTGAGATCTTGGGTTTTGGAGCTGAGGGTCAAGAGCTAGGGCTGCCGGCTTCTATTCACAATTCTGATTCATTGTTTAACCTAGGGCAAGTCACTTAACCTCTCTGTGCTTCAAGCTCACTCACTTGCAAAACTGGAGTATGTCGTCTATTGTACTTCACTGGGCTGTTGCCAGGTTTAATTGAAGTTTGTAAGGCACTGTGAAAGCCTAGTAAGTGCCAAGGATCCATGTAACTATGGCAATGTAATTCACGGTAGGATGGCCTTTTCTTGTCATAGCTTGCTTTCTTGATTATCCAATAACAAGATAAGTCACCACACTGCAAGCAGGCATGCTTTATAGCCCTTACTTGGTTACACAGAACTTTCTGTGGGACAATTACGTTTCTCTCATTGGTTATCTTCATTGTTATCTCTGTAGCTATATCATATTAATTTACATGCTGCGTAATGTACCTTAAGGCATTTTCCTCTCCCCTCCTCCCACAGATACTGATAGTTGCGAAAGATGGATGAGCTGCAAAAGTGAGTTCTTGAAGAAATACATGCACAAAGTGGTTAATGACCTACCCAGCTGCCCTTGCTCCTACCCCACAGAAGTCGCTTACAGCACTGCTGAGATCTATGATCGGATTAAGCGGAAAGACTTTCGCTGGAAAGATGCAAGTGGGCCAAAGGAAAAACTGGAGATCTACAAGCCCACAGCCCGATATTGTATCCGCTCTATGCTTTCCTTGGAGAGCACAACTCTAGCTGCGCAGCACTGTTGCTATGATGACAATATGCAGCTGATTACTAGGGGGAAAGGGGCAGGCACACCAAACCTGATCAGCGTAGAATTCTCCGCAGAGCTCCATTACAAAGTAGACATTTTGCCTTGGATTATATGCAAAGGAGACTGGAGCCGATACAATGAAGCACGGCCCCCTAACAATGGTCAGAAATGTACAGAAAACCCTTCAGATGAAGACTATTACAAGCAGTTTCAGGAAGCAAGGGAATACTGAAGGGATTTTCCTCCTCAGACAGGAAAATGGGGATCATTTCCATAGATGGTACAAAATTGCATTTGCTGCATTCTCTATTTGAAATGGGGTTGGTCAGTATCTTTAGTATGAGTGTATATATTTGTATATAATACATGTGTGTGTAATTTATATATGCCTATATCTCACACACTCCTCTGCATACAAACATACACAAAACCTTTAATGATAGAAGCGGATATAGCAATAAAATGCATTTTATTTCAAAAGAAAGAAAAACCTCCAGGGAGAAACAGTGTGAATAAATTCATGCTGAATAAAGAGCTTGATACAGATTTTTACATCCGTGTAAATCAGTAAAGCTCTGATCCTGCTCCCATTGATTTTAAATGATGCACGATTGGTCCCTAATGGCAGGGTAAAACTAGGGGAAGTGAAATGCAAATCAGGCTCAAAGGTCCTGTACAGCAAAGCACTTAAGCACATGCTTAGATCCATTATAGTCAATGCAACTTAAGCATGTGCTTAGAGATAAGCACATACTTACCTGCTTTGCCACATGGAGAAGTTTGGGGTTTTTGTATCTGGGCTAAAGAGCCTAAACTCTCAAACAGTTTTTATATGTAACTTATTTAATATAAACACAGCTGTTAAAAATAACACTTTCTCTGGAGCTGTATTAATGAAAGTATTTAATGGTATCTACAAGAAGAGGGGAAGGATTGTTGGGAGGGAAAGCTATTAAGTATTGGAGGAGAAAACAGGTAGAAATGCTGAAGATCAATAAACCAACACCCACATTAATCATTCTCAGTTGAAGCTCCCCATTGCCCTTCCAGTCACTCAGCTGTTAGCTGTACATATGTAGTAGGGTTTCCAGAAGATGCAGCTGCCATGTTCCTTTGGGCTACACCAAAAGAATCTAAAATAAGGCCTAGGATTCTGCAAAGACATATGAATGTGCTCAACTTCCCATACTGTGAGTAGTTCAGTGACTTCAATGGGACTATGCACAGGGGCGGATCTACAGCTATGAATTATCATAGCTCCATGGAAGAGAATGAAGTTATGACAATTCACACCAGTAGAGAATCTGCCACACACTGTGTACAAATAAAGAAACTGTGTAAGTAAATCTTTGCAGGATCAGGGACTAAAGGGCCAAAATTTGCTGAGGCTGAAGCGTGGAGTTAAAAGGAAAAGAATGTTGACAAAAAAAACGAAGAAATCCTGGTTATCTTCTAATTCCTACATGTAATTAGAAGGGTTCTGCTATAAAGAAAGAAGTGCACTTTTTAAAAAAAGAGAAACGAATATAGAGTTTTGAACATATTCACTGGGTACAATAAGTCACCTTCTTAATTTTTTTTTCCTTCCAGCATGTCCTGACTGCCCAGTATTATACAGAAAAAGCTATTCTTTAAAGAGTTTTTTGGAGGAAAGGGATAAGGGGTTCTTCTCAGTGATTTAAAAAGCCTGAGCATTATTTTTGTAAAGTATTTATTAAAATGTTGTTATAACTCATGCAAGGGGTGTTTTTAACATGCGGGGCTTCTGTAGTTGGAATGTGATGGCCAGGAAAGAGACTATTTCTAGGCAAATGTTTAACATGCAGATCTCTATGAAAAATGAATCTATCAATAAAACCACAGTTAAACAGTTGGTACCTGCATTCTCATTAAAGACAAAGAAAATTACAGTGTGTGAAAAGGAGTAATAAACACTTAAATTAGTTTGTCGGGAACTAAATTTAGCTCACTTGAGTCCCAGTCAGTCATACGTACTAAACATGAAACCTTACCCCTGGGATTCAGTTTACTGTATGAGGATTAATCAGATTTAAAAAGGAAAACAAGCAGGTCTCTTGGCTTCTCAGGTGCCAGTTGATTGTGATAAAACCAAGAATTGGGTAGTTGATCGGGGCAGGTCATCGTATGTCCCTAAACAAAAGGATTATTCCTCATTTCAGGATCTGTCCCCTTGATTTTTATAGAAACCAGTTTTTGTAAACCTTTGCAAGTCCAGTCCTGGTAAGAAGACTTGAGGCCAGCGAAATTGACAGCAGATGGGCTAAACATTTAGGCACCTCAAGAATCACCCATTACAGAAGGAGGGAGTTTTGTAAAAATGGACAAGTGTTTTGCCCAGTTAGCTGCCCTGAAAATAGAGGAAGTGATGTAATGAGCAGTTTCTAACAGCATGGGATGAAACCAGCATCTCAGGTTTCTCTGGGAGAGAGATGTGTAGAGTCACACATTAATTATATATTTTAAGATTTGTGGAACTATGGAGAGGTTTTTAATAATACACCATTAACATTCAATTACACAACAAAGATGGTATGTGGGGAAGGTAAATTATTTTAATCAACAAAGTGACACAAAAGCTGTCACGTCCCACTGCTTACAATGTGCCAAAACGAGAAACATTTTGGCAGCCCATTACAAATGTTTTCAGCATCAGTATACATTTTCCTAGCACTGGTCCTGGAGCAGAGATCAAGAGGAAAGAATTCTCAATCGCTGCAGACTGTAATAAAAAAAAGTAAAAGCAAAGTTTGTGCTATTGCATCTGAAATTACAACCCCTTAGGTTTTCTATCTTTGCATTCAACAACTGTTAAAGATGACTGTCCAAATGTCTCCCTGATGTAACTCTCCTAACACACTGGCGTTCAACCAGGCATGGATTTGACTCGGTCTCGGTAATTAAACAAATAGAGAAATGGAGAGATCAGGGCCCTAACTTGCTCGAAACAGTATAAACAGTTATGATGAAATCTTACGATGTAGTTTACAATAGAATAAAGCAGGTGTATAAAACAAAGGGAAACGTAGGGGGAACTAAACCATACCAAGCACCACACACACTGCCTAGCCAACTAATGTTTTGAAAAGATTTTTGACACTGTCCAAAAGATTCTTTGAAGAGTTCTCAGCAGCTATTCTGCCTCCCAGAAGGAATTTTAAAACGGGGGCCATAGTATGTTTCTGTGAGGCCCCTATGCCCACTTGACTTTCCGTTAGGCTTTCTCCATGCTGCTAAATAAAAGCCCATTAATTTTGTCTTTTCTTTGAATGGACCTGGCTCTATGTTGCTGTTAAATGGTGAGATTATGTTAACAAAACCTGTAGTGATGATCAGACATTCAGGCTACAGACAATGTGGTTAAACCAGTGCATCCCAACAGTTTTTATTAGCTGCTTATTTCCCCTCCCTATGATTTGCATTGTCAGTGGAATGCAGCCCTTGATCCAGACCTCCTTTGTAAAGTGCTTTGAGATCTACTGATGAAAAGCACTATACAAGAGCCCCACGTATCATTATTAATGAGGTCTGTCAATTAATCGCAGTTAACTCAAATAAATTAACTGCAATTAAAAATTAATCGTGATTAATCGCACTGTTAAACAATAGAATACCAATTGAAATTTATTAAATATTTAGAGCCTACAAGTCCACTTAGTCCTATTTCTTGTTCAGCCACTCAGACAAACAAGTTTGTTTACATTTACGGGAGGTACTGCTGCCAGCTTCTTATTTACAATGTCACCTGAAAATCAGAACAGGCATTTGCATGGCATTTTTGTAGCCGGTGTTGCAAGGTATTTACGTGCCAGATATGCTAAACGTTCGTATGCCCCTTCATGCTTCAGCCATCATTACAGAGGACATGCTTCTATGCTAATGATGTTCGTTGAAAAAATAGTGAATTAAATTTGTGACTGAACTTCTTGGGGGAGAATTGTATGTCCCCTGCTCTGTTTACCCGCATTCTGCAGTATATTTCATGTTACGGCAGTCTCAGATGATGACCCAGCACATGTTGTTTGATTTACGAACACTGTTACTGCAGATTTGACAAAATGCAAAGAAGGTATCAATGTGAGATTTCTAAAAATAGCTACAGCACTCGACCCAAGGTTTAAGAATCTGAAGTGACGTCCAAAATCTGAGCGGGACAAGATGTGGCACATGCTTTCAGAAGGCTTAAAAGAGCAACACTCTGATGTGGAAACTACAGAACCCGAACAAAAAAAAAAAAAAAAAAAAAAAAAAAAAAAAAATCAACCTCCTGGTGGCATCTGACTCAGATGATGAAAATGAACACGCATCGGTCCGCTCTGCTTTGGATTGTTATCGAGCAGATCTGTCATCAGCATGGACGCATGTCCTCTGGAATGGTGGTTGAAGCATGAAGGGACATATGAATCTTTAGAGCATCTGGCACGTAAATTTCTTGTGACGCCAGCTACAACAGTGCTATGCGAATGTCTGTTCTCACTTTCAGGTGACATTGTAAACAAGAAGTGGGGGCAGCATTATCGCCTGCAAATGTAACCAAACTTGTTTGTCTGAGCAATTGGCTGAAGTAGGACTGAGTGGACCTGTAGACTCTATCAAGTTTTACATTGTTTTATTTTTGAGTGCAGTTATTTTTTTTTACATAATTCAATATTTGTAAGTTCAACTTTCATGATAAAGAGATTACACTACAATACTTGTAGTAGGTGAATTGAAATATACTATTTTGTTTTTTACAGTGCAAATATTTTTATTAAAAATAAATAGAAAGCAAGCACTGTACACTTTGTATTCTGTATTGCAACTGAAATCAATATATTTGAAAATGTAGAAAACATCCAAAAATATTGAAATAAATGATATTCTATTATTGTTTAATAGTGCAATTAATCACAATTAATTTTTTTAATAATTTGACAGCCCTATTATTAATTTATTATTAAAGGCTATTTAGCTCAGATAAACTGATTTTCATGGTACCATTTCCAATAAGATTAGTGGGAGTTAATTACTAGTCTACTAAATCACTTTTGAAAATGGAACTCTGACTCTTTTGAAAGGTTTACCCAAGATCATTTCGGTACAATATACCAGGATACTAGAGACCCTGCATGGACCAATTCTTAGATTATATAGCCAAAAGGGATCATTGTGATCACCTAGTCTGACCTCCCGTATAACACAGGCTATAGGACTTCCCTGACTGAATTCCTGTTTGAACTAAAGCACATATTTAAGAAAAAACATCCAATCTTGATTTTTAAGTTTCCAGTGATGGAGAATCCACTATAACCCTTGATAAGCTGTTATCTGATTCCAGAAAAATGTACAGTTCATTCCTCTCAGCAACTGTAGCCCGAGATAGATAGAGAGGGAGGATATACAGTAATTACTGAGCAAAAGAAATTAACTTACACCGAGAACATTTTGATTAATGAAAAGTTACAAACTAGCTAGTTATTAGCCCTCCTGAAAACGGTTAATAGCCACTGCAAGTCCTGTCTAGTTGAGTATTGACGCAGCCTTCTGGTGCATTCAAACCCCAGAAGGCAGCACGTGCTGGCTATACATCAGCCCAGCCGATATGTTGGCCAGGTGCGTAAGTCCAAGGAGGCAACTCCAAGCTCAGGAATTGCAGATCTGCTCTGGGGAGATGCTTGTGTTAATGAGCTCACTTCCTCCCACGTGCCACAAGCCCCTACCTTTGGCTGTCCCCACACTGGGACTGTGCAGAGGTTACAATAGCCCTAGGGCTGAAAGTAAACCCTCCTGCAGTGCGAGCAGCAGTGAGGGGAAGGTCACTGGGTCACAGTCTAATTTAGCTTTTACGTTGTTTTTAAATGATATGAATCAGGGGTCCTCAGATTATACTGGAATGTCAGCGAGAAGGTTCCTAATCCAACTCACTAGATACAGTTGGCCTCTCTCCCTCTAATCCCCCTGCATAGCTGGATAGGCTCCTTCCCCTTCACAGAGTTGTGAGGAGAAGAAATCTAGTCAAAAGGCCCTGTTGTCTCTGGCCGAGCGCCAATGCTGAGCTGGCTGCCAGGGACAGGCACCTTCGGCTCCATAGCTCTTTAAAATTTCTTGCCTGCCTGCCTGAAATCAGCAACCCACCACCCAATGTAATTGCTCAACTGCACTGGGGCTTCCGCCTGCTGGCAGGGGCTTCCATACAGCAAGGACCTTCCCCAGAAAGAAGTCATTTAGGCTGTCTAGAATGCTCATAAGACCCCACTCCTACAAGTAATATTGGGGCCCTAGTTTTGTGATCTGTAGGTACACAGCAAGAGTCTACCTTTGATCAGTACAATTACCCCAGGAACATTCAACAGCAAGCGTACGGCACCTTTAAACTATCCTTTTAAAGTCAGTTGGAAAGTCATGCGAGGGGTGTTGTTTAACATGATCAAATCGCTCCATCTCTCGTGTGTGTTTACACTACGGGGGTGGGGGTTGATCTAAGTTACGCAACTTTAGCTATGTGAATAATGTAGCTGAAGTCGATGTACTTAGATCTACTTCACTGCAGTGTGTCTACAGGAGATGCTCTCCCATCTATTCCCCTTGTGCTTCTTGTTGAGGTGGAGTACCGGAGGCGATGCTAGAGCGATTGGCGGTGGATTTATCGCATCTATACTAGACACGATAAATTGACCCCTGCTGGATCGATCGCTGCCTGTTGATCCAGCTGGTAGTGTAGACAAGCCCTTAGAACTCATAAAAATAAGAAAGGAGGGAAGGGCAAGTGGAGGAGAAAGTGCAGCAGTTTGTGTTGGGATGGGGAGAAAGCCATTTCCAGCAAGCCAGTAAGCGCGTGCATTGGTACCTGGCTTAATGACATTTGTGTGAAAGCTGATGAGCATGTGGGTTTTTTTTTCCAATTTTTTCATCCATTTGCAATTTCCAATAGAAAAGTGTGTGGGCAGCTTCCATTTTGCCTGCACTGTTTCAGACAAATGAAGGGGTTGACTAAGTAATTACTGGTTTCATACATACGTGTCTATATTTATATATTTTCCTGTATTTGAGCTCTACCTTAAAAAAAAAAAAAGCCTTTAACACACAGAGCAGCTTTTCATTCCTTAAACACACAATTAATACGGGATTCAAAATGTCATATTTTGCAAGGGATAGCAATGTTAAATAGACTCAATCAGCCAAACCTAACAGGACCAAGGGTGGGTGGCTCTAGATTTTTAAAGGAGTGATTTGACAGTATTTCCCTTTTAAAACAGAGCAAATAATGTTTCATGTGTTAAACACCAGAGTCACTACTTATTACAGGATTAATTTTGATACCTTTACTCATGTTGGCCGACATGTTGCTCCAGGAGTAGCCCCGCTGACTTCACTGTCTGCTTGTGGAGGGCTCTGTGATGGCTTTACAACAAGCTCCAAGCAAACTGCAGAGCAGTTGTGTGCTGGCCCTGGAACAAACAGGAAGGCAGATTGCGACTCCCCATTTTCCCCTGCTTTGGAGGGAGGCAGTAGGGAAGTTCCCTCTCCTAGTCCTTTACTTGTGCTGTGTATCTCCCCAGCATGATGGTGTAGCTACACTAGCCAGTTTATTGGCCAGCCAAGGTTCCACCCACTCCTCATCCCATCCCACACCTCCACAGAGGACATTCTCCCTCCTTCCTCTTGAATCCAGGGAGTGGATGCAAGAGAGTGAAGGGCCATTGCCCAGCCACACAGTCACAACCTGGCCTGGAATAAGGTGCTACCCAGCAGGAGTCTGGCTATCCAGACCTGGTCTGAAATGTCATGATGTATTCTTGGGGGTTTTTGAACCTTGCAAAGTAACTAGGTCCAAAGAAGCACAGCGTTCCAGCTCCCCTACATACACCTAGGAAACACGCAACTCAAACTGCGGGTGGATGTTGGCAAAGCTGCATTAGAAAACCAGATTCTATACAGGCTAGACCCAGTGAGTGCCCCTTACCTCAATCCAGAGCTAGTGTGCCTCCTCCACTGTCCCAGCTGTTGCTTTCTGCCCGGTTTTAGGTGAAAGGAGTCCAGCCTCTTTGCGCTGGAGACACAACAGTCTCTCTCTCTCTCTCTCTCTGGTAAACAGTGAGTCTAGTCTGCCTTCCTAGGACGTTCTGATAACATCATAAGCCTGCTGCATTAAGCAGCAATGAATGTTTGTTGGGCCTTCATTCATCTAAACACATGTACCAGGCTTTTCTCTTTGGGAAATGTTCTTAAAATGGAATCCAGTGCTAGCTTCCAAAGGGCTAATACACAGCACACTCATATCTTCCGTTTTCTCCCTTTCCGCCTCTCTCCTTCATGCGAGTCTAGCTAAACAGAATGGCTCCCAATAAGGCCCCTCCATCCACACTACAGAAATAGCCATTGTGAAGCACAGCTATCACTCTCCTACCTGTGGGATCAGAGCACACACTCATAGCTATGCTATATATATAGCCATATTGTAAACATGGTGAAAACCTAGTATGAGAATCAGCTCAGAATGAGCAAGGAGAAAACATAACAGGAGTTAAAACAACTCAGTAAGTTGAAGGATGTGGAGATGCAGCTCATGTCAAAAATGGCCACTTTAGGGTTTGCCCAAATTTAAAGGATCAGCCCGGGACAGAGTAACCTGTAACAGAGCCACCTTACAGGGAAGGAAGTCAGTAGGAACCAGGTAGGTACCAAGGAAGGTGCACCTAGGGAAGGCGTTGCTGTCTGTATCATGGCTAGGCTAAGGAAGTCTCCTTCATAAGGTTTTCATATGGATCCCCCATCACCACCAGGCCTCCTAGGCAAGAAGCCCTGCTTCTAACATGATCTGACCTTGAGCTTCTTTCGCAGCTGGTTAGTTATGCAATGAGGGACGAGCCTACGGAGAGGGACAGCCAACAGACAAACAGGGAGCAAAAGGCATCTCAACGTTTTGACACATAAAGAAACCAAAATGGTGTTTTAATCCTTGTCTGCATCACAGCTCTTAACTATATTTGTTAGTGGTTAACACTGGTGGTTAACACGTATTTTAATTGGTGCATGGGACCCCCTTAACTGTGCCTGGGTAACAGGTTTGGCCAGTCAGGCATCCTTCCTCCCATCACCTCAACATGAGGCAGGTCATCCTGGAGAGCGCTGCCCCACATGCTGCGGATGCTGTCTTACGCCTGTGCTCTGTAAGTGCTATATCCCTACTGAGCCTCTATGGGCGAGTTACGAAAGCACAAATAGGCAGTGTTGGGGCTGTGGATGCACACACTCATTGGGCCCCCGTGTTGTGAAGAAAGCTGCTGCGTGAGCACAACTCGTTCGTGTTGTAACTGAGTTGGACGAACCCGCTAGCAATATACAGCTGTAACTACATGGACACTTGGATGATTCCCTTTTTCCACCCTAACTAAAAACAGCATCACACTTGCCTCATCTGGCCATGGGAAACAGCAAACTGGGGGCAGAGAGACAGGAAGGATAGTGTGGTAACTGCTTTAGCACCAGATCCAATGGATGGGAGCTGAAGCTAGACAAATTGAAAAGGAAATAAAGTGCCAATTTTTGACAGTAAGTGTAATTCACTGGAACCATTCATCTCCATCTCTTGTAGTCTAAGCCAAGAGCGGATCTCTTTTTTAAAAAATGGGCTATAGCTCAAACCAAACTTATAGGCGCAATACAGAAATTACTAGGTGAGGTTCTTTGACACGTGTTACGCAGGAGGTCAGACTCGATAATCAACATGGTCCCTTCTGGCCTTAAAATCCATGAACGGAGAGCTCAGTGAATACTACGTCCGATACAAACTGTGGGAGGAATTGAAGAATGAGAATACAGCCTCTGTTAAAATGGGACCTTTGTACAATGCCACTGCTCCTATTACACCTGCACTTCCAGTGGACTATCTTCCCTAAAAGTTCCCACCATTACTACTATATGATAGGTACTTTCCAAACACTTCAGGACAATTCCTACCCCCAGGAGCTCACAATCTAGTGACAGAGGTCAGGGAAGGGGAACAACAATAGGCAACTTACATACAGATCAATTGATCCACAACCACAGCATGGTAGATGTGGGTCTTTCAGAGGGACTAAAGAGTAGACAGAGGCACAGGTATTGGCAATGTTGGACCATTTACGGGAGTGCCAGTGTGGGCCAACTGCCAGCATTTTAACCACCATGTTGTCTAACTCCTAAAAAATGCCAACAGCTGCTGACACCTTGTCTACACCAGCACTCCCATTGCTGCTACTTCCAGTGGAGCGGCAACAACTGTGGGCAATTTTAATTCAAAGTCTAGTACAAAGCCAAAGGAATGCCATAGAAGCAGCTGGGACTCTGGTTTTATGTCTCATCCAAGACATCATCTCCTCCACCGCGCTGGGGCATTGCTTCAATGCTAACTCAGCTGCCACCTACCAACACCACGTCCTCCAGCACCTTGCTGTCTTCGGAGGTTTCACACCCAACTGGTCACAGAGCTCAGTGCTGCTTCACTTACAAGATTTGAAGGAATCACCACATGGCTAAGTGTGGCTGGCAGTTCCCATTTCACAAGTGTGACATATCACAGAGACTTCCTTTAGAGCACCTGGCTGGAAGTGATTGCCACTTCCTCGTCCTGCACAAGTAAATAGGAGAAAAGAAAAAAAAAAACACAAAAAGCAGTTCAGCATCAAGAAAGCATAGCTAAGGGATGAGAAGAACTGATCTTCATCTAATGAGACACTCTACACAGGAAGCCAAACAGATCAAACCATGATGCTTTTTATTGATCACTGTGTCAACTTAAGACCAGGTCTGTTTGAGACGTACAATCTGCACAGGGACACACACCTCTCTCCACCCTCCTCTTCGGAGACCCAGCAGCCTCGGAACCCTTCGTAACATTCCACCCTCTGGGAGATGCTGATGGGCACCCTCGGGTATATCACAAAGGGAGAACATGATTTGAAAAGTCCACAACGGCATTGGAATAAATACAGCACAGCTCCCAATGCTCTGTGTTATTCAGTGAAGAGGGGAGGTTTTTATAGATACAAACCTCTATTGATCTCAGATTCTTGAACGCTTTTCTTTTGAAACTGTATATGACAAAAAAAGAACGGCTTGGACTGGGAAATAATGGAAGAAATTCAGATGTGTGGGACTTCATTGTATATTGGAAGAAAGGAGGCCCTGGACTAACCTTGTGTGTCAAGTGGGAACTCCTCACTTGTGAGTGTGTGTGTGTGTGTGTGTGTGTGTGTGTGTGTGTGTAATGATTTGCTTTACTAACGTTTCCCATTAATAGAAATAAGATGTGTAATAGACTGACATGGCAAGTCAAACACAGCAACCTGCAAATGGCACTAGCACCCAGATTTCTCCTTTTCTATGAGCTGTAAAAAACAACTTGCATACAAACAATGGGCCAAATCCTTCACTCACTCAACGCCATGGAAAACCTGTCGTCTTCAGCCACAGTAGGACTGGATCCAATGTGTTGTTTTTACTCTTACCACACAGCAACAAGCAAACTTTTTCCATTCTCCTCTCCTTTTGGCATGGAACAAGAGTAGCTTGTAAATTGCTTCCAGGGATTTCAAGTCAACTTCAGGGAAACAAGGGAACAAAACTATCAGCAAGTATCGTGTCAACTGTTTCACAGGAAACCAGTTATGAGACAAATAAAGGTTCTAAAGAACTAGAATCTTTCCTTTTCGTGATAGTCATACTATGTCTTAGGCTAATTTTCCACAAATTAAAATGCACAAAATCTAGTGTCTCTCTTTTGCAGTAGTTTACCCTACTGTAGAAGCTTCCTTCCAAGGGCCTCACAGTCCTTTACAAACATTTGTGAATCAAGCATTGCAATGTCCCTGTGAAGTAGCTGTTTTATGAATGAGGAACTTGAGGTTGTTAGACTTGCCCCATGTCACACAAGAGTCTCTAACAGAGAATAGATTAAAATATAACTCTGATATCTTGACTCCCAAATCTTGTGCTTTGACTCCAAGACTATCCTTCCCTCCATATAGCCACATATACATACTACTCCCCTTGTATTGCACTGGTACTATTATTTACTTTGCCCATGCTTGTTCTATGTTTGTCCTAGAGTCTATGTTGTTGTTTGTTACAATATAAAAAGAAAGTTTAACATTAAAAAAAGCAAGCAATTGCTAAATTACCCGTTAGGCTTATAAGAAAAAAAAAAGGAGATAAAGTGCTTCGGCACTCCTGTAAAGAAACATTTTGCATGGGGGTGCTAGAACGAGTCTGAGTCCACAACCTTTTACCTGTAGGTCACCATTTCAAATCCTGCCCAAGACATTAGTGGTGAAATGTCATTAACTATCTGATGATGGGTCAATAGTGTCAGTTGAGTTGCTCATAGACAGGCATCCCCATCACAAAAAGCACAATCGTAATTGGTTCCATGTAGACAGATTCACCCAAGAACTCAATGACTGAATGAGCAAGGAGACCATAGTGCCCTCTAGTGGTCCCACCTGTATCTGGCTGAGGCTTATTGGTAGGTCATTTGTGAGGAAACTTGCACTACCATTGCCTGTGGTATGCATAAACTGAGAACTTCAGCAGGTTACTAGTGTATACTTAGGGGACTTCAGGAGACTGCTAGCTAGTAGCATAACTACTGTCGTATAGTTAAAATGGTAGAACTTCCTAGTGTGAATGCAGTTCCACTGCTATAAAGTTGCTTTATGCAGCCATAGCGATTCCCATATGGGGATGGAGAATAAGCTATCCAGGTTATAAGGCACCTTTATACCAGTGTAACTGCACCCACACTACAGGCTGTAATGGTATAACCATTTATTTAAAATATTACACCGCTAACCAAAATAGCGCTATCCCCCAGGTCTTACTATCAATGCTGTGACTGTCAAGCCAATACCTTTCACAAGTAATAAATTCACTCAATTTTTTCCCAAAAGTTACTATGGAAGGCTCAGGGGCTGCAATGTCATCACCTCACAATGAGAACAGTACCTAGTTCCAAAAACTGAGGATCTGTTTGCAATTTTAGCTGGACAGCAATTGCTCACAAAGTTAGATATGAGCTGGACCTACCAACAGATCATCCTGGAGGAAGCTTCCAAGCAGCACGTCACTGTTAATACTCACAAAAGACTGTTTAAATACAATCGGTTACCTTTTGGTGTGTCCTCAGCCCCGGCTATTTTCCAAAAAAAAAAAAAACCACACACACAACCCTGGAGGATTGATTCAGGGGATTCCACATGTACCACATACACAGAACATTTACAACATTTAGCAGAAGTGCTAAACAGTCTAACAGAAGCAGGTCTGTGCCTAAAAAGGGATAACTGTTCCTTCCTGGCACATGAAGTGGGACATAAAGTGAAAGCTCAGGGACTACAGCCAGAGAGAACGAGAGAAAGTCAAAGCAATTCAGGATGCCCCTGCACCCAGGAATATTTCAGAGCTGAGCACTTACTTAGGCTTGCTGCATTATTAGTTAGTTTTTGCCAAAGTTATCAACACTTCCAGTGCCTCTGTATATGCTACTCAAAAAGGGGGTTACATTGGAAGTCAGCTCAGGAACAAATGTTTCAGGATTCTAAACTCTTGCTGCAGGCCCCAGAAGTCCTGGTCCGTGATCAAGCTAAGAAAGAACCGATCTTGACTTGTGCTACATCTCTTTATGGAACTAGTGCTGTTTTAGCTCAGTAGACCGAGGATGGGTCAGAGAAACCAATTGCATGTGTGTCCTGGACACTGCCTTCTGCTGAACATATTAGATCAAGAAGGATTAGCGGTTATCTTTGGGGTGAAGAAGTTTCACAAATATACATATAAGTTATGTTTACAATTTGCAGCTATCACAAACCCGTGATCTGATTGTTTATTGAGATGAAAGCTGTGCCACAAATGGCAGCACCCAGAATCCTGAGATGGGCTATGACAATAAGAAACTAAGAATAGACCATTGAACACCAGGCCAAAGCTGGTAAGACACTGTGAAATGTAGATGCTTTAAGCTGTTTTCCTTTACCAAACACATATGAAGAGAGAGTGTTACCAACGGACTACCTCGATACGCTTTCAGTGATATATAGTCCTGCGTCCAGGAAGACTTTGTTCTCTGTGGGATGAAACCTAAGCTTTCATTTCATTAACTGTAATCACAGAATTCACATGGAGGAGGCACAAAGACAGCATAAGTGTGCATATGGTGAAAGACCAAAGAATGTGATTGTTCCTCACAAGCATTTTCTTGGCGCCTCATAAAGCCGTTATGAGCCACCTATAAGAGGAGTTCTATTCTTTGCAGTGCTGCACAGCTCAGCCATGAGGTGGCTTATCCCAGCAAAGCCTTGTACACTATATTCAGACAGAGATTGAATAATAGGGCCCCGTTTTCTTAGCCAGATCCCAAACTTCGCCTCTGATATTCTGGATACAATTTTGCACCCATAATTAAGTATTGATTCATAAGAACAACCGTACTGGGTCAGACCAAAGATCCAACTAGCCCAGTAACCTGTCTTCCGACAGTGGCCAATGCCAGGTGCCCCAGAGGGAATGAACAGAACAGGTAATCAAGTGATCCATTCCCTGTCGCCCGTTCCCAGCTTCTGGCAAACAGAGGCTAGGGACACCATCCCTGCCCATCCTGGCTAATAGCCATTGTTGGACTTATCCTCCATGAATGTCCTATCCTCCATGAATTTATCTAGTTCTCTTTTGAACCCTGTTATATACAGGGAAGTTAGATTTCTAAATGGGCATAATTGTGGGTACAAATATCCATACCTGCATTTCTGGGCACAAAACTGCATCCACAATCTGGAGGAACATTTTAGCTTTAGATCTGTTCCTTTGGTTACTGTCCCATTGAGGCAGTCTTGCAGAAAATTGCCTTTAGCCAAACAGTAGTAACAGCAAAGGTGCAAATCCATTCCTGCATCCCCTCAGCTAAGGTGCAAACTCTACTCCCCAGCCCCATTCATATCAATGCTGAGTGAGAAGCATTTATGGACACGTGCGGTTTTGTACCTTTCCTTCAGTTTTCTTTACAAAACTGGCAAATACAAAAACATGACTGCAATGCATCGACTCCCGAGTCTGTGACTGCTCCTCTCCTGCTAAGCAAATATGGGGACCCCTGCAAAGCCCTCCAACTTGCCTCTTCTTTTCCCCACTAGTGATATCCCAGATTCTGTCGGTGACCTCCCCTTAGACCATCACAGTAGCTGGCTCCCATCTCACAGGTGATATGGAGGAGCACATCAGAGAATGTGTCCAGAACTGGGTCCAGTCAGGCGTGTAGCATAAGCATGTTTCCCATCAAACAGGAGGACGAAATCTAGAAAGTGCCATAAGCAAGGGCTGCAATAACGAGGGCTGTTACAGAGCTGTCAGTCGGCAGCTTGTACCCCGTGCCGTGCAGCACAGGAGTCTGGGAAGTAAGCATCATATTAGCATCTCAGTCACCTCCTAATGGGGCTGGGCTGCCCCCACAGCTGCAGGTTTGGCAGTATTTTCTAAACTCTCGCTCCCCATCAATGACAGCAAGGAAGTGCTGAGTGGTTTGTTATTTCATTAGGAGCCACCGAGTACAAAGGGAGCCCCAGACAGTCCTCCTGCTGAAAGAGGAGGAGGAGAAACCTGCTGCTGTTCTGCAGTTGGACTGAGCCAGCAGCCTCCACGTTGGAAAACGACACTGGCCCAAAGAGTGGATCCTAAGGAAACAGCTGGTGCGGCTGCTACCTATGCAGTGGCTGCAGCATTTGGATTGAGCCCGACAGCGGAGAGAGGATTGACTGCAACCTACTGAGCCTGGAAGAAAAACAAAAGCTGCTACCATCTTAAAATGGAGTTCATGTCGCATGCCATTACTTTGCCCTGGCTGTAACATTCATACCCCTCCAGACGAGGCGTGAGATCACAGGTTTCTGCCAGGAAGCCGAGAGTTCCTTAGACACCAGAACAATAATGGTTTTTATTTATTGTACTTCTCAAAGATCTGCATATACCAAACACTTGGTTCTTAGTCTTACCTTAGAGACTCAATATTTCAGATTTCTATGAAATGCCTGTTTTCTTAGGTAAAATTTAAACCTATCCCCCCCCCAGATCATGCACTCCCCCCTTTGATCAAATGGGGATGGAAGAGTTTCCTTCCCTGAAGTGCTCGTGAACAATATTCTGTCAGAGCAAATCAGGTATCTGACTGGAAAAATAGTAGTAGTGGCACTTTTCTAAATTCCACCCACAACCCAAGGTCTGTCCACTTGTGACACCAACATGAGATGCAGCTAATTGTGCAGATCTTTAAAATATGGCAACCACACTCCCCTCTCCTACTTACAGTGAAATAGCTAACCTTTAAAATAGTCATCACTAGGCTTCAGAATCAACATCCCTATTGAGTGAATGAGAGCATTTCACACCTCGCTCAGGGCTAGTGTGTCAGTCTGTCTCCAGACTCAGGTAGACATCTCCCCGTTTACATGCTGAAGGTTTTGTTTACCTCCATAAGGGCCAGTTCCTCAGTTTTTTCTTTCAAGGCTAGTTTAGTTTCTGTAGCACAAGACTGAAGCCACTAGAGAAGTGACCAAGCCACCACAACTCTACCCAAATTGAGCCTTAGAGCCAAGAACTCTCCTCCATCGTCCTTCCCAACCAGTCTAAGCATGCTGTCTCTTTTCCTATTATTTCCAGGGAGTTTTCTTCCAGCTGAAGAGTTTTCATGAGGACTTTCTGGATTATTCTTTATGAGTCAGAAGAGGATGACAATGTAACACTGGCCAATAACACTGTAGGCTGGGCTGGAAGTGTAAGTATCTCATTATGTAAAAGATCTGAAACTCAGTGGAATGTGTAATTATGAGGATGCTATGAAAAACACCTGATGGGATGCTAGCAAAATGATTGGCATGATCTAATTGCTCCTGTTGGTGTGAAACCCGGCTACCATTTCATTGAATAAGGCACCAGCCCTAACAAGGTACAAAATAGAAGACACTAATTGTACATAGTACTCGGACAGCCAATCTAAAGCCTCGGAGCACGCCAGCTCCAGTGTCCTCATTAACTTTCAGAGTTCTACTCATCTAGTAGACCTGTCCTAGTTCCTCTGCATACTACTGACTGGATTTTTTTAGTTTCCCCTTGAGCTTCTCACAGCACCTTAAAAAGCTTCAGCTGGCTACAAAATACAGTTCTGCCTCGTTCAAAAAGGAAGTTCTGTGATGTCCTCCACAACCCACACAATTAATCCAATTCTACGCTCCAGTGTAAATCCAGAATAGCTCCATTGACACCATGAGGGTTACACCAATGCAACAGACCAGAATTTGGCAACAATACCGTAGAGTGTTTATTTTAATGAGCACTTTGGTGATTTAAGGGCATTTAGTCAGGGAGCTAAATTAAAAAAAATCTAACGTGCTTATATATTTGCAGCAGTTCAATGGACGCAATAGCAATCTGCCTAATTTGGTAAGATTGTGGGTTTTTTAATACACGGAAGTATCTGAGCCTTTGGGTACGTCCACACTTACTTCCTGGTTCGGCGACAGGCAATCGATCTTCTGGGATCGATTTATCGCGTCTTGTCTAGACGCGATAAATCAATCCCGGATCGATCCCAGAAGTGCTCGCCATCGACGCCGGTACTCCAGCTCGGCGAGAAGAGTACGCGGCATCGACGGGGGAGGCTGCCTGCCGCGTCTGGACCCGCTGTAAGTTCGGACTAAGGCACTTCGAATTCAGCTACGTTATTAACGTAGCTGAATTTGCGTACCTTAGTCCGAAGTGGGGGGTTAGTGTGGACCAGGCCTATATGACAATCTGGCACTTGAGCTGTTTCCTTTAACATTGCAGATATCACAAGAGACATGAAAGATTTCAGCGGGGTTGGAAAGTCACTTTTGATGAAATCACTCGTGGCTCCAGGGGTTGCATTCTTTACAATTTGTGCATACTGATGATATGTGTCTTCAGCTACATTTTGGCAATCTCATGCCATTTTCAGAAATCCATCTGTGATTTGGGAACAAAGTAAACACACGAGACCACGAGGAGGACAGAACTGGCCCAGCTACCGGTGGGAATTTCTTTAAGGAAACAAAAGAGCTCTCTTTCATTTGATGGCAAAAGCATTAGGAAAGTGATGATTCCTTCTCCCAGTGAATGGAGTGACATTGTTAAGCCCATCAGACAAGGTAAAATTCATCGCAAAATTTCTTTGTACTTATCTGCACTGTGACTCTCTCCCAAAACATGGATCTCTGCACTCATTTCACATGCAGAAATTCCATGGATTATCAATGAAAGGTCAGAGTGTGAAATGATCACTGAGTATGCAATAAGTTATATGCTGCTAACTGCAGTTTGCAGCGTGCACTGAAATCCAGATTTTGAAAACTGCTGTACTTTTTGAACACGCAAACTGGTGAAAGAACAGATGGGTGTAAACTGATTTTTCTTTAAAGTTACTCATGTCTATTGTACCAGATTTAAAAATTTTATTAAGATGATGTTTTAAAAAAAAAAGTGAACGGTACAGAGTTCAAGCATAGAAGTTTCTGGTTATCAGGGAATAACGTACAGATTATCGAGGGGTTTGAAGTTCGGTTTAAGATCAGGTGGCATAAGGAATACATAATCTGCAATACCCCGATTGGGGGTAAAAGGTTGATGGGTCAAAGTACAGACATTGAGATATGAGGGTATGAAGTTCATATAATGGCTATATTCAGTTGTGGAGTATAATGAGTAGATATGATGATAAGGATGGATTGACCCCTCATTTGGTGAGATTTAATGTTCAGGGAGTTTATGGTTCCAGTTCATATGATCCAACGGAGAAGGTCACTTAGTCCCTTTCTTGTAGTGGGAGAACGAGGTCACTCCAGCTCACGCCTCCTGGTACTGTCGGTGGCCGGTGATATGTTCGATGTAGATGTCCCTGGACCATCGGATGGTGTCTGAGACCATGAGGCGCCGCATGAGCTGTGCATAGCATCGACCAATCCCGCAGGTCCACAGCACACGCTCATTGCAGGGGTCCCAGGTGCCCAGGACTCGACGATCAGGGCATCCATCTGCACCTCATAGCCTTTCGCTCTCAGGGTGTCGGCCAGGGGGGAGTACTTTTCCAGCTTATGAGCTTGGGCTTCGCAAAACGCCGGGGTCCTGTTCTCAAAGGAGACCATGACGTTGACAAGGATGATCTTTTCTGGGCCTCGTCAGTGACGATGATGTCAGGTCGCAGCTGGCTGTCAGTACCAGGTATGGCGCAGTTCACGGAGATCTCCCTCAGGCGTGGCGCGATGGCTTTCACCAGGCGGTCCTGGATGGCATTGTGGCATAGCTGCCAGGCTCTGGAGAGGTGTTCGCAGCTGCACAGGATGTGGGGCAGGGTCTCATTGGAGTAGCCACACTTCCTGCAATGCTTGTCTCGGTTCCCATGGCGGACGGCTCCATTGTGCGGGACGCAGCTGAGCCGGGCAAGGTGGATGAACCGCCAGTTGGCGAAAAGGGTGATGCTGCCCCTGGCGAGGAAGTCTGTTTTATTATGCAGAGCGCTATGAGTGCATTGGCGCCTCAACATTTTGCAGTGCTATAAATAGGAAGATGCTTATCTGTTCTATGACTTGGCAAATGACTTCTGGGGAGGGTTGGGCCAGATAACTCCTTTTGATTTGCACTTCAAACAGTAAAGTTACCAATGGAATACAGCAAGTGAGACAAGATATACATCAGTTGATACAATCATCTGTTAAGAGAGGCAGCCATCACCTACGGATAGGGCTCCGTGTCTGTCATGGAGGTCACGAAAGTCACTGATTCTGTGACTTTCCGCAACCTCCGTGACTTCTGCAGCAGCCAGTGTGGCTCATCCCACCCAAGCAGCTCACCCCGGGGATCACCTGAGCAGCGGTCCTGGGGGCGGCAGGAGCAGCCGCAGATCAGCAGCCTCTGGCAGCGGTCCCAGGTGTGGCTGGAGCAGCTGCCGGTGGGCAGCCCCGGGGCAACTGGCCCCGGCACTCCCCCAAGCAGCGGCCCCCCCCCAGCTAAGATGTAGTCAGGGGTATTTATAGTACAAGCCATGGACAGGTCACTGGCTGTGAATTTTTGTTTATTGCCCCTGACCTGTCCATGACTTTTACTAACAATACCCATGATTAAATCGTAGCCTTACCTATGGATGGTGCTGTTAGAACCCATGCGCCTAATAGGGGGATATCTCTTTAAGAGATCTTTTTTTGGAGGGGGGGGGATAGGAGTGAGTCGTGTCTGGGTCAGTGTTGCTAGGCAGACTTAGCACTCCACATCCAGGCCTGGTCCCCACTAAGTCCCCACTTCGGACTAAGGTACGCAAATTCAGCTACGTTAATAACGTAGCTGAATTCGAAGTACCTTAGTCCGAACTTACCGCGGTCCAGACGCGGCAGGAAGTCTCCCCCAGTCGATGCCGCGTACTCCTCTCGGCGAGCTGGAGTACCGGCGCCGACTGTGAGCACTTCCGGGATCGATCCCAGAACATCGATTGCGTGCCGCCGGACCCTCCGGTAAGTGAAGACAAGGCCCCAGAAGTATCTGGAATCGGGTGTGGTAGTTTGGGATATGCTCCATAGGTTCCCTGGAGCAGGACTCAGACTCAATGAGGGCAAGCAGTCAGGGCAGCTGCTTTACAAAGGCCATGTGCCCTGTGTGGGCTCATAGACTCAGAATTTGAGGTCAGAAGGGACCATCATGACCATCTAGTCTGATCTCCTGCACATTGCAGGCAACAGAACCTCACCCCTTCCTCTAATAGACCCCTAATCTCTGGCTGAGTTACTGAAGTCCTCAAATCATGGGTTAAAAACTTCAAGTTACAGAGAATCCACCATTTACACTAGTTTAAACCTTCAAGTGACCCCTGCCCCATGCTGCAGTGGAAGGCAAAAAAAACCCATGGTCTCCTGCCAATCTGACCCAGGGGAAAATTCCTTCCCGACCCCTAATCAGTTGTCTCCTGAGCATGTGTGGCAAGACCTGCCAGGTCTGGCAGAAGCTCAGCCCGGGAGCAGAAAGCTATACTTAACTGGGTGGTTGGTTAACCAGTTAGCTGACTGGATAACAGTGATTTCAGCAGAGGAAGAGGAAGATTCTGCATGGATTCCAGCTGAAGATTCCTACAAGCAAGTGGAGGGAAGATGTTGTTTCTAACTCAGCAGACTGTATAGATTTGGTGACCACAGACTAACTGAGACTTAGGTGAACTCAACCTAAGCTTTTGGGAACTCTGAGTTTCTTCTCACAGTGTTTCTGTGGGGACTGACCTGTTGAGATTTAATTTGTTTTCTTTATTTATGTTTATGCATAATGTGAAGATCATGTATGTGGATTATAAAATAGCCATGTTATGTTATAAAAATTAAGTTGTTAGTATTTATTATGTTTCTTTAGCATAAGGTTTTATAAAGTTGATATTTAGTTAAGTTCAGTCCTTTTGTTCTTTTTGGGACTTGAATGTGGAGAGATTGACCCTGTGCAATCCTTACTGAAAATCCTTAAAGACTGAATTCTGGGTCTCCAGCTGCTTTTCTGGGGGAGTTGGGTTTTAAGGCAGGGGAGAAGGGCAATGAAGTGAACTCTAGTCCACTCAAAGGCTACACTGTGACTCTAGGCCACAGTGTACTCAAACCCAACACACTACTGCAACAATACATGCCTACCCCGATATAACGCTACCCGATATAACGGGGAGGTGTGTGAATCAAAGTTGCTCCATTGGAATCAATGAAATGACGCCGATTTACACCGGTTGACAATCTGGTCCGGGAACTTCCCATTTCAAAGTAAGTATGACTAAAATCAACCCCCCACCACCACCTCCCAGCATTTAGTTTATGTTAGAGAAGAACAATAAACTATAGAAACGAGGCCCTAAAGAGGAAATCCTCAGTCACAACAACAAAATTTGTGCTTCATCGTCTGCTGCCCTAACATATTTTAACAAAGAGACACAGACAGAGGGATTTTCCTCACAATGACAACAATAATTACGTTCACTGAAGAAAAATAAGGTGAACAGGAAGACTTGCATACCTTGAGTGGAAAATATAATTCATCTGTGCCAACTGCATTGGAGACATTTTTCAAGAATATCTCATCCATGCAAAAATATGGCCACCGTAATACTGCCAGGAACAGTGAGGCCTCAGATAATCTGCTGCACAACTGACCGTCTGGAAGCTCAGGAAACATGGTGTATGCTTCACTTCTTCTAAGATTTCTATTATGATTAAACCCCTTTGAATCACTTGCAACAATTTATTTCTTCCCCCTCCCCTCCTAATACTTTGAATTTTTATACTACCTTTATCTAAGACTCTAAACAACCTTACATTTATTTGTACTACAGCAGCCTCAGCTGAGATCAGGCCCCCATTGTGATAGAAGTTGTCACATTGTGAGAGAGTCATTGTCCTGAAGGGCTTACAGTCGAAGGCTCCAAACCTACGAACATTTATGAACATGCTTATGATTAACTTTACTCATGTGGATCAGGGCCTAAATTAAGTTTCACAATTATAAATCTGTTTGGTACACAAATATCCTTTTACATGTCTGTAACCTAACCCACAGAGCCATTAAAACAGTGTTTCTCAAACTGGGGCAGGGCCGGCTCCAGGCACCAGCATTCCAAGCAGGTGCTTGGGGCAGCAATCTGCAAGGGGCGGCAGTCTGTGTGTTTTTGCCGCTCCAAGCAGTGCGCCGAATTGCCACCGCGGACAGCGGGGGCGGTCCGTGGGCCGTTAGGACAGCACGCGCGTTTCCGCGGCGGCAGCAATTCGGCGGCAGCTTCTATGTTCAGGGGGCAATTCGGCGGCTTCTGTCTTCCGGCTGAAGACAGAAGCTGTCGCCGAATTGCTGCTGCCGTGGAAACGCGCGTGCCGCTCTAATGGCATACAGACTGCCCCCGCCATGTGCGGGGGCAATTCGGTGCGCTGCTTGAGGCAGCAAAAGCAGTAGAGCCGGCCCTGAACTGGGGTCACCACTTGTGTAGGGAAAGCCCCTGGTGGGCCGGGACAGTTTGTTTACCTGCCGCTTCCGCAGGTCTTGCCGATCACAGCTCCCACTGGCCGCGGTTTGTTGCTCCAGGCCAATGGGAGCTGCTGGAAGGAGCGCAGGCCGAGGGACCTACTGGCTGCCACTTCCAGCACCTCCCATTGGCCTGCAGAGCAAACCGCGGCCAGTGGGAGCCGCGATCGGCCGGACCTGCGGACGGGGCTGGTAAACAAACCGGTCCGGCCCGCCTGGGGCTTTCCCTGAAAAAGCGGTGACCCCAGTTTGAGAAACACTGCATTAAAAGAACTTGCCAAGATGGGCAGCAAGAGTGGCAGAGATTAAAGAGGAGAACTCTGGAGTCCTGGCTAGCTGACCCTTCACTCTCACCAGACAACACCATTTCTGTTACACCTGTTTCGGACTACCTTTAAAAAACTCAGAGGAACCAACAGCTGGGAATATTTTCTAACCTCTGTTAAAGGGAAAGAAGCAACAAAAATAAAATACCAAAGTGCCACATGAACTAAGGATATGCCCAGAATTTATCCAAATAGGAAATTACAAATTCTTCCCACCTTGCCTGACAACCACAAACTTTCAGAGCAGAGAATACACGGAGACGTACTTGTTGCAGTCATTTCCACCCTTTCAGAAGCTTTTCCTGTCCCTTTTTGGCCACGCACAAACACAGCTCCCATGTCTGGCAATTTTCTCAAGATGCCCATCAATTTCTTACAAGAACACTGTGTCATTTAAATGATGTGCCCTGCCATGTCACTCTTTCATTTGAATTGTTCAAGACCCAAAGAGACACAGGGCATAACCAAAGGCAAAATAGAGCCCTCAGTGTAAAAGTTGGAGGTAAAGCCTTTGGAAAACGATCCAGCAGCCACAGAACACTGGGGCATTTGTTTGTCTACACTGAGCACATCAGTTCCACTGTTCCTAAAACTCCTAAGTGCTGTGTTCACTTCCCCACATTCCCCCCACGAAGCAGAAGAGGGCATTCAGCATGGTTCAAGAAGTAAAGACTGAGCCATGCCAGTCTCTTAATGTAAAAACACTCAGCTCCCTCTCAGCCATTAAAATGAATGAAGAGCAAGAGTGTTTGGATAAACATCAGCCAAAAGAAACCTTGGAGGCAGCTAGAAGGCTACTGCTTCATACAACATAGACCATGTTTCCAAATACAAATATTACACTTGGCAAAGACTGCCCTTTACTTCATGAGTTATGTTGCTTTTTTTTTTATTTTATTTTTTTTTTATCATCTTTGAGTTCGTGCAAGAGGTATAAATAGCGAGGCTGGTATTAAATGACCTTTTCATTTTTTGCAAAATACCAAATGGGTCCCAATCCCTGGAACAAATGCACACAATGCTCTTTTGTGCCTGAGTTTTCGGTGCTCGGTTTCTAACAGTTACAAAAAACTACCACATAACTGAAAAATCAAGTCCAAGGGCCAAATGTAAAAAATAGAACTTTCCTCTATGAAATCCTTTCCAGAAAGCTGTCTGCAGAAAAACACATCTGGATCACTGTCTTATTTACATGTGTACATACATGCCTGCTTACCTTGCAAAGGAACAGTTAGTTACTGTTCTTAATGCACTATGGCCCAGTCTACACTACAGACATCTGCTGGCATAGCTGTGTCGCTCAGGGGGATGAGGAGTGTAACGATCTTGGGGTTCATTACATAACAAACCAGTGAATGAGAAAGGAATACAACTTGAATAAAACAAACTAGAGAACATCTCTGGTGAACTGCTGCACACAGCCGTGCAGTGTTCCCAACCTGGCCTTCAGGGCACATCTCCAAATTCCTATGTTTCTAAAACTGCCCCTTATGAGGGAGTGTCTCTAAATTATAATCTTCTACAAACACAGCTCCATATCTTCCCCCTTAAAGAAAAACAAATTAATTCATATATACATATATCTATGAAACAGCTAACCATCTAATAACAGGGATCAGCAACCTTTGGCATGCGGCCCGTCAGGGTAAGCCCATGGCGGGCCAGGACTGTTTGTTTATCTGCAGCGTCCACAGGTTCCGCTGTTCGCAGCTCCCAGTTGTCGCATTTCGCCGTTCCAGGCCAATGGGGGCTGCGGGAAGCAGCGGCCAGCACATCCTGCAGCCCACGCCGCTTCCCGCAGCCCCCATTGGCTTGGTGTGGCGAACCGCGGCTAGTGGGAGTTGCAATTGGCCAAACCTGCGGACGCGGCAGGTAAACAAATGGTCCTGGCCCGCCAGGGATTACAGGGATCAGCAACCAGCACGCCAAAGGTTGCTGTTCCCTGTAATAACACATGCATTAAATTCTTAACCCATGTAGTACATTTCCATTAACCTTGTGTGTCAACCACCTAGATAGGAGAGGTTATCAGCACATCACTTTTGGTTGAGTCTTAACCACTCACTTTTCTCAAATACTCCTTCTCCAGGCAGATTAGCAAGTCTCTAGGAGTCTTTCAGGATATTTAATTTCCCACTATGATCTTCTCAGTATCAGCCTTTTATTAGAGTCTGAGTTGCTCTCTTGTTCCTTGACAGTTTCTCCTTTGCATTGATGATAAACGATCCATTAGATAGGAAATGCCAGAGTCCACATCTACTGTCAATGTTGGAACTTTCTGGGATTACTCATAAATCCCTTCAATTAAATCGAAAGGTGTCTCCCCCCCCGCCCCCCAGTCCAGTGGTGGGCAACGTGCGGCCCATCAGAGTAATCCACTGGCGGGGCACGAGACAGTTTGTTTACATTGACTGTCCACAGGCATGGCCGCCCGCAACTCCCAGTGGCTGTGGTTCACCATTCCCAGCCATTGGGAGCAGTGGTGTAGCCAGTTTCTAAGAGGAGGGGGAGCAAACATAAAAAAGGCGCCCCCCTTGGCTCCTCCTCCGGCCACGCCCCCCCTTGGCTCCTCCTCCGGCCGAACCGCCCGTCGCCCCCATGGCTCCTCTGGCCCTGCCGTGCCACCCCCGTGGCCCCCCCATCGCTCCTCCAGCCACGGCTGCCGGCCGCCAGCCTGCGCCCCCCCTCGCTCCTCCGGCTGCTTTGGGAAAGGCGGGGGAAGCGGCTACTTCCCCTGCAGCCCGCTAGCTACGCTACTGATTGGGAGCTGTGGGAAGCGGCAGCCAGCACATCCCTGCAGCCTGCGCCGCTTCCCGCATTTCCCATTTGCCAGGAATCGTGAACCGCAGCCATTGGGAGCTGCGGGCGGCCGGGCCTGCGGACGGTCAATGTAAATAAACTGTCTCGCGGCCCACCCGCAGATTACTCTGCCGGGCCACAGGTTGCCTACCACTGTTGTCTGTACTACATAAGACCTTGGAAGCAGCTGATTTTGAGTGGCACCTCTTTGGTATTGGAGGTGTGACACTCTGGGTTAAGATATGGAAGATCACTGGCCCTTTTGTCAAAATACTATTTCTGCTTCCACTTCTGATTTTCTTTCCTCTTCTGTATGATTTATTGGTATGAGATTTCAGCAAGGAGATCTGATCCTTCTTCCCATTAACAGCTGAGCTGGAGAAATGCCATTTTCCAGGAGTGTACTTCAGTAAACCTGTAACGCTTTATACAAATCATCCCTGCTGTCAAAAGTCTTTTTCATAAGGTTCTTTACTGTCTGTATAGACCTTTCCACAAATCCATTTGATTGGGGGTAGTTTGGACTTTGGGATTTTCATCAGAAATCATCATCTATGGCAAATTGCCTAAAATCTTCACTAGAAAATTGTGGTCCATTATCGCTAGAGACTTCATCTGGAATTCCACATATAGAGAAGATTCCCCTCATGCTGGCCATCACCGACTTACTGTTAGTACTGTGCAATGTGCACATTTCTGGATACAGAGAATAATAATCTTTAGATATTAAATAATCCTTTGATTGCCAGGTAAGTGCAGGCCCGGCGCTTCCACTAGGCGACCCTAGTGGTCGCCTAGGGCGGCAGGATTTGGGGGGTGGCATTTTGCCGTCCTCAGTGGCAATTCGGCGTCAGGGTCCTTCTGCTCCGCGTCTTTGGGGCACTTCGGCAGTGGGTCCTTCACTCGCTCTGGGATCCGCCGCCGAAGTGCCCCGAAGACACGGAGCAGAAGGACCCCGCTGCCGAATGCTCCGAGGAGGAGCGCTGCTGCCTAGGGCGGCAAAAACCCTGGCGCCGCTCCTGGATAAGTGAATGCCTACCTTCTCATAAGGCCTTTGTGGAACTGGTTACCACATTAGTGATATCATGATTGATCTGCAGTCAATACAGCACCTCTTGTGCTTGTTATCACTTCTCAATTCCTAAATGGACCCTCGTGGATCTTCCGTAGCATTTCTTTACAGAGGCTCATTCCACTACCCTGGAAAATCACCCCGTCTCTCACAGTAGGTTTGTGTCTGCAGTTCCAATAGACTCTTATACTTAGACAGCAACTGCTTATTTCTTGAGACCACCTTTTAATGATCACTTCTTTGAGGATTCCCAATGATTCATCTTTCTCCAGTTCCTCTCTTACTTGTTGTAGTTTCCTGTTACAATTTAGGAAGGCTTCCACAACAGGCTGAGGGACAAAGAAAAAAGACTGAGCAGGCCATGAATTCTTTGCAGTGTTGAGAAACTGATTATGTTGAATGGCTGAAGGGGAGGAGGGAATGACATCAGACCAAATTCTACAAATCTAAGCATCCAGCACCTTGTAGTACTGGGCCCTTTCGCTGTAAATTCCCTCCACCCAGCCCCCGCCCATGCTATACTGCTGCAGTTGCGATCATCAGGGATGTTCGAGATGGATCAGCAGAGCGTTCTCCCTTTCCCTTGGAATGCTCTCCGTCCTCAGGTCTGAAATAGCCTGAATATCTAGATCGTCAGGGCCTGCTGCAAAACTCATCTATTGGAGCAGGCACTGGTGTACGGCTGAGACAGTCAGAGGCTGGATTTCTGACCAGATGAAATTGGGGTGGGGGTTGAGTTTATGTGGCGTTGAGCAAATAATTGTGTTTTTGGTTCAGTGGCCAAACCTCAAAATCAATCAATCAATCATTTCAGGTCAACCTGGAAAATTCAGTTTTTCATTTCATTTCTAGGTGGTTTGTGTTGCTTTCTAAATAAGTCAATAATTTTGATTTTCTTTTCTTCTTTTGGCCAAAAGTATTTGCCAAATTCCATCTAAATTTGCATACAGTTTTGGTTGCTCCAAAACTGCATTTTTCAGCAAATAAACTACTCATCCAAAAAAAATTCACCCAGCTCTAGGCTTCAGCTGTTTTGGGCTGATGACCAGTGATCAGCTGGGAGAAGGAGAAGCGATGCTGCTTTCCTCAATTTATGCCTGTTGTTCCCTATTAAACTGTGTTTACAGATGTGTTCAGAGACTTTTAGGTGGCATTAAGGTTGAGCTCTAAATAAATATAGGAGCCTTCCCTCCGTACTGCACAGGAATTGCTGCATTGTTATTCAGTGCCCACAAACTCATGTGAGGGGAGAGGCTGGAAAGCTATAAATCTTTACAGAACCTTGCTCATTATTTTGGGGGTATCTTCTCTTGCATCAAGACACAAGTTAGGGAGGAATATTGACAGTTACTGATACTGATCCTGACGGAAGAATATAAGAAAGGTTTAACCAAGCTCCCCCCCCCCACAGGAATGATGGCTAATTTTAGCTCCTTACACCGCTGTATGGGTGGTGGTGTGCATTTCAGGAAGTGCCTGGCCACAATACTATAGGGTTGTTATTACTGGTCAATCCTAATTAAAAGGCTTCCTTGCATCTTGCAGTCAAGGGTTCTTGACCTCACTTTCAGATCACATATTTGGCTGTGAGAAGCTGCCTGTTTTCCTGCAGCACGATGAGCCCCAGAAAATTTTCTTAGAGAGGGTTAAACAAGATGCTTTTATTCTGCTTCATGCTCATTTCATATGAAAATAGCTATTCCCAAATGAAGGTGCGAGACAAAGAAAATACACCACGGATTAGGAAAAAGCCACATTCTATGTGAAAAGCCTACAGCCACTGGCCATTTGGAAATGCTTATATTTTTAACACCACTCAATTAGTACTGGGTGGTTAGCTTTAGGCTGTCATTAGAGGTTGCCAAATGATCCAAAGTCTCTTCTGTAAGTAAGCAAATAGGGGTATTAAAGTGTTGAATAAACAAGCAGAGCGACTGGGGTGTCTGTTGGACTCCAGTGTGGTCTTGGTCAATGGACTGGGAGTCAAAAGAAGATTTGTGCTATTTTCTGTTCTGCCATTCTACCAGACCTAGGGGCGAGCTCAGTGTCAGCAACTCTGGTCCATAGCTCATTTCAACCACAGGCCCCTTTGAGTAAGAACTTTGCCGGAGGAGGCAATGGGTGTTTAACTTGTGGATGATTTCGTGCACATCTTATAGAGTAACACAAGTCTGGTGCAGCAATATGCAAGATGCACACAAAGGGAGTCCAGCCACTGGCTGGGCACTCCACTGCTAATTAGTGAGACCCTGCCACAACCGAGTCCAAAGGTATACAAGCCAAGAGGCACGCTGACTTTCCTTGTTTTGTTTTCTGTTCCCTACCATGGTGTTACAGGGTCATTTCTATCCTGACCAGGGGAACGGGAACAAAGCTGCTGCAGTGACTTGTAAGCACTGCTGCGGAAAGGTAATAGATTGCGGGGGGACCACTAAGAACAGCTGACACATTTTGGGAGGGGGAAGGTGAATGGTGTCAGGGTGAATGGTGCTGGGGGATGGGACAGTGGGTACATGGTTATTGGGAGTAATTAAGTATGTGTGACTAAGTTGGCAGGGGGTGGTGCATAGCGGGGTTATCTTGTGTGCGTAAGAAACAGGTGTAACATGAAACAGAGGGAGAGCAGTGATATGTGTCCATGGGTGCACACTCATGCGAGAGGGCTGTGTGTGTGTGTGTGTCCAGGTCTGAGCGTGCAAGAGCACTGTTTGAGCTGGATTAAGCTTCATTGAAACGGGGTGTAACCACCCTCCTTCAGTTAAGAGAGTTGTAGGAAGCCAGTAAGAGGCTTTATGGAACCAAGAGCCCAAACAGCAGGGGTCTCCACCCCAAACACGGGCACTTGTCACCGCCCAGAACAAAGGCACATGTGTGGCTGCTCAGGAATTTAAACTATGTAAACAGAGGGGCGTCAGTCGATATTGTTTTGAGTAGAGGGATGTGCAGGAGAGAGAAGCTGAGAAAATCACCACAGAAATAGTCAGAGAAGACAGCAAGAAAGCATCAGCCACAGACGAAGCAAGCTCTAAGAGCGTGGCCCTGAGAAAAGCTGAGAGAGAGAGTTCGTTTTGGGGCCGAGTGGTGTCTGAAAGGGGCTTGGAACGGTGAGCAAAGAAATGGTCTCTTGTTTGATTCCTGCTGTGTTCAGGGAAACACGACTTTATGGACATTCTTTGTAAATCAATGAAACGGCATCACAGAAATGCCTAACTCCACCACCAATTTCTCCTCCTATTTGGAACCACAGGCAAGACCTCAAATTTTTGGCTAACCACTCAGGTCAAAAGGAGTAATAAGGCATCTTGAAAATAAAGATGGCAATTGTGGTCAAGAGCAAATATATGTCCAGGGCCACTGTGTGGGAACAGGTGGGTGATTGAACATTTATTTGTCCAGAGGTGCATAAGTTTGTCTGTGTGAGCAATGAGTGAGAAAAGGCGCAGGTCTATATTACGGCCACCACTGTGGCCAACAGACTGGGGACTGAACCGGGAATCTCCAAAGCTAAAAGTTACATCTTGAGCTAACGAGTCAGGGCTCTGTGAGAACTTACATCCTCTGAGGATTGGCACAGAGGGGGACCTCTAACACACATTCACCAGTGGGTTACATATACACAGAGTGTAAGCATATGTGAATGGTTGTATGGGCAGAAGGGGAGGGAAGCTGTGTAACTATAGTAAAGTTGGGCTAGCAGATTGTTGTGTGGGCTGGTAGGTTCTCCTGTCAATTTTACAAGTCTAGTTGTATCGTTTCTCTCTCACACACTCACACTCTTTACTGATACACAATAGCACTTCAAAGAGCTGCTTCTCAATAAGGTCCTCTCACGTCAAATGAATACCAACCACCCTTACCACACCTGTTCTGTTAGCAACCTCTCCCGTTGATCTCAGACTTAATCCAACTACTTGGGAGATTTCTTTCATTTAAAAAGTACTACCAGCATTCCTTCCGGCATGAAAACCTTGCTCATACACTGAGAAAACGTGTAAAACGGTGTGTAACAGTATACTATGTAGTCCTGCCTAACCAGCCCTAAACCTCAGCCTTGTTAATACATGGGAAGCAGGGCAGTCCAGCCAGGAGTAAGCATCTTGCTTGCTAACCTCCATCCCCAACAGTCCTAGTTTACTTACTTTCAGGGCAGGCCTCAAGGCCCATTTCTTTCCCCCCGCTGGGAGGACTCTGGTGGGAGATAGGAAGACTTTAAATATGTTTTTGGCTATTGTGTTATATGTTACTTATTGGTCAAAGTGGGGTTATTGGAGCAATTTTATTAGTTTTTTTTTTTTTTTTTTTTTTAACTTGGCAAAGGATAACCACTCTTACTGAATGAGTGCATCAATAAAACATTCAATTCCTTTTTTGACACATCACCAATGATGTCTAAGGGCCCTAGAGAATTTCTGACAGTGATTCCCACAGAGCATGGAAAAACAAGGGAGATGGACCGGAATTCTTTCAGGCATAACTTAAAAGGAGTAATAAAGTAACAAATTGTTATTCCTCAATTTAAAACCTCACTGCTGTTCACTGTTCTAAAATGACTAGTGCCTCACAAGACAGCCGGTCTTGAGGTTTTTTCCCCAAATAATACTGACACTCTTCCGTGTAAAATAAATAGTGGAAAGCAGCCCCTAGGCTCCTTCCAGCATAAAGTGGATCCACAGATGAGAGCTGGATACAGGACTGTTGCTTTTCAGAGGTGAGATGTTTACTTTCCATGGGGAGGAGGAAGTTTCCCCACCCTCTGTATACAGACATCCATCTGTCAAGAAACTGTGTAAGAACAGCTCCAGAGGCCACTGTGTGCCGCCTCTATCACTCAGGCCCCTGGCAACTGTTGTAAATGATGTGTAACCTGAGGAGGATTCGAAGGTTTTTTGCCTGGCATGACTCTGAAATGGTTTATTGCATAGTTCTGCTGAACAAACCAGCCAGGCAAGAAGTTTATTATGCAGCCATGAATCCAGTTTGGCAGGACACTGAACTGTACCTTCGCTGACTTACATCACTGCATAACTCACTCACCCCTATAGCCTCCTGTAAAATGCTACTTCGGCTCTTTCCTTTAGGCACATCAGGCTCGAGTTCAGCCATCTCCCAAAAGCCTTGTGCTTTGTAAAGGGGGGTGGGTCCTGTTGAAAACACAGGGCTTATATCCAAGAAGGCCTGATGTGCCCCATTCCTCGCTCTGGCCTTCCCTCTTTGCCCCATTAAGGTGTGCAACACTATCTACCCACATGTTCACAAATGAAAGAAATTTCTATGAGACGATAGAGGGTGCAAGAGAAATGCACAGCCCAGGATTTAGTTGGTGAGTACGTAATGATTTATAACAACATTTGAGACAGGTCATTAAATGCGACCTCCTTGTTGGATACCCTGCTGTGCAAGATATTTTCTTGTAAATGATTTGCCAGCGAGCTTTTCATAACCAAAGTCAGACTCATTGACTTAATGCCCAGGCCCTTGTCTTCACCATTTTAAAAAAACAGTAAAGCTGCTTACTAATTAGTTTGGGGTGGGTAAGAGGAGAAAAGGGGGTATGATGTTCGTTGAGGTAAATAAAAAAATACAGATTATATGGATTTCCCTAGTCTGATTTTTACTTCATTAAAAACATGTCCACAAGCTCTTGGGATGGAGATTCCAGTTCCCCACTCCTCTCTTAACATCATTCTTCATTTATAAGATTCTCCACAGACTTGATCTTTCCCTTCTAGTCAACGTCTTATCCTGCCCTCAACAACATGCTATCCAAGTACATTTTAAGCAATGTGACTGTCTCTTTACATTTTCCAGCCTATGCTCTATGGCACATATTACGCCTAAATTATACAGCCACACCCTGGGGATTCCGCAGCAAGCTGACAATTACACAGCAATGTTAACAAGTTACAGAATAATCCAACAACCTAGTTTCATTGAGAAAGTCTAAAAAGGCCCCGGGTGAAACTGTGACAACTGCCTATTATTCACTTGTGCTGTACCAGAGGATCAGAGCGTCACCTGGTCTATGATGAATCACTGCAAAACCGTGGGGCCAGCTGGGAGACAAGGAAACGCAGCTTGTTAGTTGAAGGCCTTTGGGAAGGAATGAGAGTCCACATCAGTGCAGCAAAGCCCTCACCCTGCCAGCTGTGTGGCTGTGAACCTGGCCTTCCTATTTCTTTCTCCTGCCAGATCCATGACTCTCTGAATGCCTAAACAAGTTAAGGAGAGAGAATGGTTGGTCTGGTTAGGACACTGGAGAGGGACTCAGGAGATCTGGGTTAAATCCGCAACTCTGCTACAGAATTCCTGTATGAACTCGGTGCATCTGTCAAATGCAGATAGTATTTCCTCTCCCCACCTCGTTTTGAGTGCATGTGTGTGTGGCATTGAACACAGTGGGACTTTAATCCCAGAGGGGCCTGTAAGTGATGTTATAATGCATATGAATTCAATGAGGTCAGAGTTCCATTGGCCAAGGGAACCGGCAGCATCACAGCAGGAAGAAAAACACTTGATTCCTCAGAGTCCTCATGACGTGGACTGGCTTTAATCCCCTTCTCCTCATTGGTCTTCTACAGGGGACACCTATGCAGATCTTCAATGAAATTGACAGCACCTCACCTCTCTCTCTTTTGTATCTGCAACCTGGATGCAAGCCAGCTCCATTCTCTACCAAAACCTGAGAGCAAAGGTCTCACATAGGGCCTGGTAACTGCAATGCTCGCCCATACTGACTGAGGTGAGAATTGGAAGCACATCCCCAGTCAGGTTTGTGGCTAAATATGCTTCTTTTGTCAAAACGCTATCAGACAAGTCTTCCAGCTCACCTTTGCTATTCAATCGAGGTGCTTTCCGCCTCCTCAGGGACCTCTGCTGTTCCCGACTATCTTGTCTGGGACTGAAGCAAGATGCATTGCTGCCTCATTTCCTCTCTGGATTCCCTGGCCAGCTTCTCAATTAATGGGGGATCCCTGCAATTTTTCCACTCACCTCTTACAAAAGGGCCTTCATCTATATCTGCCTCCTGCCTGCCTGGGATCGGGCCTGCTCGATTCCTGGTCATAGCTGTGGCAGCTGCTTCTGCTTGGCAGCATGGGGTTGTTTCATCACCACTCTACCATTCTGATACCAGTATCACCACTGTAGCATCAGGGGTTCCCAAAGGAATGAGCGGAGACCAAACTGTCAAGAAATCCAAACTTTAATGCAGGCAGAGGCCTCACTGTCTGCCTCTACTAGGGCTAGCCAGAGGCCATCCCGACCACTGAAAGAACATTGTTTCGATTCCCATTTCACCAGCCTTTTGCTCAAATCACGCCCCCCTGTAGCCCAGCTAACGGGGGGTGGAGGTGGGAGGGAGTCTGTTATAATATATACCTACAGCATTGGTCTCCATTTTACTACGTACTTGGTAAAGAACTATGGAAAAATGATCACAAGAGATGGATGGAAATATAATTTACACAGGAAAGGGTAATGCAACAAATAAGCATTCATTTGGTTAATAGTTGGCAGTGTTGGCTTATTGGTTACACTGCATGTATATTATCAAAAGGTGGGTCATGAACATGCAATGCCATCCAGTGTATCCCCCAGAGTAAGAGTCAATGGGTTATCCCCAGCCTATACCTTTCTGAAAGGGCTGGGATTAGGGTTGCCAAGCCGCCAGGCTTGTCCGGGAGTCTCCAGGAATTAAAGACTACTCTTTAAACAAGGATCATGTCATTTGATGAAACCTCCAGGAATACGTCCAACCAAAATTGGCAACCATAGCTGGGACATACATTTGATTCAATTTCAGTTCTGTTAGGATTTTTAAATTCTATTTTTTATTTAAAAAGCCCTTTTACAATTATAATTTCCTAACATCAGGGTTTTACAACAATATAGCCTCAGAAAACATAGACCAAAATGCAAAGCCTGACCCCTAAGGAAAGGGAGTGGGAGTAGCTTCGTGGTCACAAGCAAAGGAGGAAATAATGGAAAATCTTATCTACAATCTGTTTTCCCATTAGGAACCCCAGCGCTGCAAACACTTCTGCACGGGCTTAACCTTTATGCATGCAGCGTCCCATCCATGGGAGTAGCCACATGCACCAATTTTTGAAGGATTAAGGCTGCAGTTTGTATAGTCTCATGTAATAGCTCTCTTCTTTTGAGCCCTGTGTTACTGTTCTCACTACAGCCTATATGACTAATGTACTTTACTGTGAGAAATCTTATTTCCAGTGTCACAATAACATGTCTCACAATAGTTTATTATATTGATAATCTGCTCTCTTCTATAGCATTTTGCATCCAAGTGTCTCCAAGGGCTGCACAAATACTAAGCCCTGGTCTACACTGGGGGAGGGGGAGGGGGGGTTGATCTAAGTTATGCAACTTCAGCTACATGAATAACATAGCTGAAGTCTACGTACTTAGATCGACTTTCCGTGGTGTTTTCACTGCAGTGAGTTGACTGCTGCCGCTCCCCCATTGACTGCCTGCACCTCTCACCGAGCTGGAGTACAGGAGTCGATGGGAGAGCACTCGGGGGTCCATCGCATCTAGACTAGACATGATAAATCGATCCCCGCTGGATTGATCGCTACCCGCCGATCCGGCGGGTAGCCTGCCATGCACTAACTAGCCGTGTGGACCCTGCTGTGGCACAGGACAAGTCCCATAGTATACTTTGCTGTGTGGCTGCTTCAGAGAGCAGCAGCATGAAACCCACTACAGAATTTTTAATGTGAGGTAGCAGGGTCCAAACAGCCAATTAGTGCTCGGCAGGCTAGTGCGCTGTACATTCAGACCCGGCTTGCCCTGCACTGACTGACAGTGTACACAAGTCCTAAGTGACTCGGAAGTCAGTTTTTCAGTATTAAGATACTGTTACTAAGCTAATGATGGCTATTAGGATTTAAAAGACAAGGGGGGTCTAATGTTACAATGTCTAATTTTGTTGGAGAACATGGCTTGTGTGTTATACCACAAAGGCGCTCCAAATACTTACGTACCTCCTAAAACCCTCTGCATGAAGAGCCCTTCAGCAGCTTGACTGCGGAAACGACTGTCAGAAGGCAATGCTAGGAAAGAGGCAAGCGTGGTGCTCACCAGAGTTAAAAAAGGATTCAGAAATACTTTTACCTGGGCAATAACTAGCTTAGTGTTAAAGCCTAGATCATAAATTCTACTCTCCACCTTCTTGGACATAATTGCGATTTTGTAACCTTGTAGGAGATCCTGATACAAATGTCCACTTGAGTCAAGGAAAATAATCCCATTGAGTTCAATGGGTTTTGGATCAGCCCCATCAGTATCTGGGGGACACCCAAAAAACCTAAGTAAGTGATTTTAATATGTTAAATAAAACTGAGCAGAAAAGATACAGTCATCTCTACCTTTGAAAAATCATACTGCATCTGGTAAACAGCGTGGAGAACAGATTTGTATTTATTTAATTAGCAAATTACTATTTCCACCTTTGCTTACAAAGAAAGGGCCTTTTTGCTATAGTTCAAAAGAGAACTATTTACTTTCATCATATAAACTCTTTGCTTTGACGTCTGAGACTATTTCTGAAGATCAAGCAGCTGTTTGAGATGAGAGGGAATACGTTTAAAAGGCAAGGAGTAAGCAGAGAGTTGGCCTCATTCTTGCTTTAGGATCTGACCATATGCAGGGTGTTAAAGCTGTAAATATAATGGGCCAACTTTTGATACGAGAGAACAGAAGAAAACTGGATAGCCGCCAACTCCCTTTCATGAACCGGCATAGACTGGACGGGATTTGGTACCACCCACCCAAGAAAATTAGTAAACATAAAAACCAAAAAGCATTATCCACAGAACAGGAATGGGAGAGTATTTCAGCAGTCAATGACTTCTGATAGTATTTCCAATAAGGGTGTAAGGGCTTGATCAGCAAATAAATACTATGAAAGTTTAGTCGTCTCCAGACAGAATATTTTATCTTTTATCTACTTATTCACTTATTATACAAAAATGTAAATGAAGACTTACAGCAAACCCAGATTCCAACATGATCTTTCTCCAAAGGAATGCTCTACAAGGGTAAAAGGAAGGACTGAAATATTTATCCTCTAACAAGAATTTAATGTATGTTAGGTGATGCATGGGATCTCATGAAGCACCAGGTGCCTACTTCAGAGAAGGCAAAATTATGGTGTTCTGTGATCCATTACAACTGGGAAGTAACCAGTAATAAAACAAATCTCCACTAACTGGAGAGAAACTTAAACATAACTTGACATGAAGAGAACAAGCCAGTTCTTATTTGAGGGATTTTTTGTCTTTTTTTGGGTGGGGTGTTTTGGTTTTTGACTTTTCTCTCTTTCCTTCATGAAGGGTTTTACTGAAAGATAGCCAAAGGAAAAACTGCAGACAGAATCTTATGTCCAAAAGTCATATCAGACAAAGAGAACACATCTGTTTTAAAGAGATACAAGAATGCACTGAAGACCACGTGGCCATATGACAAAGTTACTTGCATGACTATACTATACTGCTCAAGAAGAAGGCAAGTGAGTGCTCACAGGAAAGGAAGATCTTTTATATACAATTTGTAGGCCTGAAAGACTCCTGAATTTACACTCTTGAAACAGCGGAGAAGGTTGCTTTGCCCTTCTGCTTAGGTTCCCCATCTAACACTAAAAACACGTCAGATTTTATTTAGCGTTTAGTTTTGTATAAACAGAGTTTGGATGTCCCAACCAAACAAATGTGCAGAGGTTTCACCTTACTGTGAGAAGGCCCCCAAACTTACTAACTCTCCTGGCCGATGTACTTGTGTACAAGTACAAAAAGAAAAGCCTCGATTCCAAAAATGTTTTTTCCCGTTAGCAAAGACTCCTCCATATTTTCAAAACAGAAGGTTCAGAGGTTACCTGAAACATCAGATTGTTCTATTAGCCTCCTCACATCATCTCAGGGCTGCAAAAAAGCACTAGAAGTGGAAGAAATAGGTGACAAGGCTCCTAACATTGAAACTTGAACCTTCAAGAAGCTAGAAGTCTGACCCAATCAGATCCCATCTAGAAGGAACTCCAGGATATAGGTGGTTGTGAGACAAAACGGGATGCAGGTGACCAATAGTCTACCCTTTTGCTCAAATGTAATTGGTTTTAATCATTAGATGCCTTGTTTTGTGGGCTTTTTGGAGAAAAGACTGTCCTTAATGAAGGCTTGGTAAGCACCCAGCAGGTACTACTATAAACAATGTAAATAATAATCAGCAAAACTTCCTGCTCCAGGAGCAAGAGAATTTCCCTTGCTTCATTCAGGACTTTTAACTTGTTCCAACCTGGAAGGGCCAGTATGCCCCGGAGCTCTCGTTGCTCTTAGCTTGCATGGCAACCAAGTCCAAAGAGATTAAGAGGAGAGAGAACTGTTCTAGCCACTTGGAACTCTAGGTAGTTGTCCAGAAGAACTTCCTGGGACAGCCATTCGCCTTGACTTGAATGGAGCCATTCTGAGCTCACACAGAGGTGCAGACGATAAACTGATTTCTAGTCCTGGAAATTCCATGGATAGTCAAGAAAATGTGTACAAAACAGAGCAAAGTAATAGTTTGCACATCTGGTCACAGTCATACAAAGTAACTAGAGACCCTGAAGGGAAAATACTTGAGTTCCTCAAAGAAATATAGATTATGAAATATTTCTTTGAGTAACTGGACTACAATCAGGAATGCCCAGAGGTGGATCAGATGCTGGAGGCATTAAGGAGGTCCTCTGAAAACAGATGAAGAAATCAAAGGACTCAAGTACTTTGAAAGGTTTAGTCAGTATGAACAGATACTATGGGCAGGCTACCAACATGCCATCTTTGACTGTCATAGACTGGCCAGAGTTATCATCTGACTCATAAAAAAACAAAAACAGGAGAGAAGCCAAAGAGCCAGGGACTAGAAATGGGTCTGCAAAGCTGCAAAATGCAGTTAGCTTGAGTGGCACATGCAAACTGGCACAGGTTTCCTTGAAGGACTATGAAAATCCTGAGGAAAAATCTGTCAAAAACCTAGATTCCATTCAGAAATGAGCTTTGCCCCATTAGGCTAGACAAAACTAGTACTGGGCAAACTGTGTGTGTTCTCTTTCCTACCTGGCAGAGTCTTAGTGAACATCCTTCCCTCTCCCCCAAACAAAATAACCACTCAGAAAAGGAGCAATTGTTTTTGATGAAATTAGGTTCACGCTGCTGTCCTTCACTGCCTGTTCACTGGTGAAGAGGAAGGGTGGCTGAAGGAGGGCAACTTGAAGATCGATGGAAAGATTTGGATGATTTAGAGAGCCCACCTACCTGATGTGAATTTTTTTGATTTGGAAGGATTAAAACAAAAACAAAAAGAAAAGCCTCGATTCTAAGAGAAAAATAGTAAAAAACCCTTTTGGGCTCTCTTTTCTGCCCCACCTCCCCCACCCCCGTTCCCTTCCCCCTCCCCTTCCCCCCCACCCCAAAGGCAACTTACTAAAAGACTGAACTAACCACCTCAGAAATGGCAAAGCCACTCCTAATCTACTGGGCCCCCCAGCCTGACGGTTGAAAAGACTCTGCTGAGTTGGGCATGAGCACTCTCAAGTTCACGCAGTAATACTCTGAGTTTTGAAGCCTGCTGAAGTAGTTTTACAGCCATGCAACAAAATGGTGCACTTTGAATGCTGACCTTTTAGCCCTGGATCACAGCTATTGCGACTGTCCGTTGGAGCCGGCAGGCTCATGCTGTGAGCAACGGGCTACTATCAGCAACATCTGAAGAAAACTGCTGTCAGACTAAAAAAAATGGCACACTGGGCTGTTCTGGCATACGTGAAGGAAAACTGGAAGAACTGTCACTCTCCCTGTAAATTCCAGCTAGGGTGGTCTGTTGGCACACGCGGGCTGCCAGTCTGGGCTGGGCTGCTCCACTGCCTTGGTAAGAAAAGCAATCGGCAGGGGTGGTTCAAACAGAGTAGGCTGGGTTAGACTGGCACTGATAGGCTATGCTGCTCCACTACATCCTGTTAAAACAAAGCCGTGGTAATGTGGAGGCCTGGACTATGCCCCCCTTTCCCCCACCCCACACACACAAACACAGTCTCTTGCCAGGGAGCCACATTGGCAGACTGGGCCCACTGCTGTGCTGACTCACTGAGGAAAAGCCCGGGATAGAAGTAGACAGATCCCCTCAGGCTACCAGGATGTCATGGTAACTGGTGCCAAATATAGGGAATCTGAGCCATTTCCTTTTCTTTTTAACTGTACTTCTGTTTTCAAAGCCTGGGGGAGTCCAACGGCCCTCAAAGAAGGTGGGCTAAAAGAACAATTGAGACGTCTGGGGTGCAAGACACCAGATACAAGCACTAGCAAAGGCCCCTTCAGGACAACCAGGGCAAAAACACCTGGTTACTGTATCAGACGGGAAGTAGTTAGGACAGGGGTCCTGTTTTCCTACCCCTCTGTCTTACCAGCCTCTTGGACACACTTCTGGATGCCATATTTCATCCCAGTCAGCACAGACCAGTCAAGACCTCTGGCTCATGGCTTCCAAAACACCTGCTGCTGAATTTCCACCCCAAATGGCTTATTAAGGCTTGCCTGCTACACGGCTGCTGTTGGAATCAACTCTTCCTTCCATGCTTCACCTTGACCGAGAGCACCATGTAGCCAGGGACAACTGGCCTGGTGATTCTGCAAAGCTGTTCAATTCCTGCCCCAAGCAGCAGAAGGCTTGTAGAGTGGGTAGTGTGTGCCTTACTGAATATTTGGGTGGTGTGCCCGGGCCCCTTTGATCTCAGCTGGGCATGCCAACACTGCCAAGTTTTCTCCTCAAACACCAGTTTCCTGAAGACTCCTATTCTCAAAAATCCTCTCTGTATTGAGCCTGAAAGAACGAAAGAAAGTAAAATAATAGAAAAAGCTCCTGCCTGATCACAGAGAGGAGAGAGACCCAGAGATGCTTCCTGCTTTGTGGAGCAGAAGTGAGACACTGGGGAGTTAGGCACTACAAACAATTCTCAGAACAGCCCCACCTGCTGGCCTTACAGAAGTTAGACGGGGGGGGGGGTTGGTTGGTTGGTTTTTAAAAGGAATCTCTTAAAAGGAGTCTCTGTATGCATCCGAAGAAGTGGGCTGTAGTCCACGAAAGCTTATGCTCTAATAAATGTGTTAGTCTCTAAGGTGCCACAAGTACTCCTGTTCTTTTTGCGGATACAGACTAACACGGCTGCTACTCTGAAACCTCTCTTTGCTTGGAAGATTTGGAGGAATAACGCAGTTGTAATTTGTCACAGAGCACCAGGTGCCCAAGAAGGAGAAATCTTTTATAAAAAGTTTTCTGGACTGCATTGAACCTTCCCTGGGAAAAGGCCAGCCTCAAAATTTAAAATACCCGGACCTAGATTTCTATAGAAATCTCTGAAAGGGTTATTTGGCTCAGATAAGTTTGAAGTTAACATTCTCCTGGAATTTTACCCCTCTTTTTGTAACCTGTTTACAGCACAATAAAATCTTATTTTCAACACTTACAGAACTCTCCATCCAAGCACTTTCCAAGTGCTTTACAATCATTCCCCACAAAAACCCTGCACTTGCTTGAAAACTTCATAGCCTCCCAAGAAGGCTAGCCTCAGAGCTTGAGGAACCATTCCTTGATCAGTTCAAGAGCTACACCCAAGTAGACTTGACTCTTGTAACATTATATAGATACTGTATAGCACACACAACTATTTCTCTAGGGTTTCAGGTTTCTGCTATGGCTCCCAGTAAAACCAGTCAATCGTGCATTTTTTATTTATCTGCAACAACTAATTGAAACTGGACAACATGAGCAGCATACATTACAAATAATTCTAGTTAGTACAGTGAGTAGGCCCCCTCATTTGCAAGCTTTATCCAGCATCACTTTACTCTTGAGTTCAGACTCCAACCACATTCAAGCTGCAGTTGTGACTGCATGCCAACCATAGGGTTTCCACCTGATCATCCGTTTTGTGAGAATGCGCACAGGAAATATGTAATGGGGCTCAGTACACATTGACAGCTGTCCAATTGTATAGGCTCAGGATCATCCCTGATGTTCCCATGTTTGGTACCTCAACTGACAGACAGTATTTAGTTCCAGTCCTTAATGGTCCGAAGGTATCAGACTTCAAAGTCTAAGTCTAAGTCGATTTTAGGTCATTTGGAGAAGTTTTAAATTATATCTATTTTAAATGTACCCTCTCCTCTGAGCCCTGTATATCGGGATTCACACTAAGACATCTGTCTCTACAAGTGGAAGGATGCAAGAAATGGTTCCAATAGCATTTAAAAAACATTCCTAATAGCATTGTTACATATGTGGTAGGTACAGAATACATGATGGTCAGTGGTGGTATCATGGTTTTATTAGCACTCATTTAGGATGCTGGTGGCTTTGCCACTAGTGAGTAATATAACAATTCAAAATCGCACAGCAATAAAATGTTTGTATTACACTGTACCGTGTATTCCATATATATTTTCAAAATGGAAGACAAAAAGATGATTGCTTTTTGAACAAGAGCTCAATATGTTACCACTTTTGTAAAAATTTACTCAAAATGTTTGGCTCGTGTAGATTTTCCTGAAGTGTTCAGAACAAATCTAGGTCTGGCCTCATTAAATCATTTGCCTGGAAGATGCTAAATTCTAATTTTTAGGGCTTTCCCCAAAAAAACATTTCTGAACATAAATCAACCAATACTGATGCCCAACAGAGAATAGCTTGCAATCTCCCGCTCTCAAACAGTTGTATTCAAGTAGAAAGCAGTCAGCCATAATCTCACAGGGTCAACCAGATCATCTGCATAGACCATTCTCTTTCTGGTACATTCCAAAATACCCATTGCGCAATAAACTATTATTTATCATTATGAGTTGCAAAACATGATTGATATTGTTGATATTAAAGAGCTAAGACTATTTGTCCCTTCTGAAAGAATTGCCTCAAGGGTAAAATCCTGGATCCGCTGAAGTCAATGGCAAAGCTCCCAGTGATTTCAGTGGAGCCAGGATTTCACCTCAAACATTCACCCTGATGTGATCCTTCCGAAAGACTGCGTGTTAGCAAATCTCAGAGGCTTTTTCTTTTAAAAACATCAGTTTCTATAGTCTTAAAAAAACATTTATAAAAAACAAATGTTTATCAACATGAATAACAAGGCAGCTTGTATTACTCAATATTAGGGACATTACAAAAATCCCCTCACTATACACACACACACACACACACACACACATATATATATCCACAGGCTTTTACAGCCAGACCCATCTTGTGTCTGGCATAAAGACCTTGCTAACCTCGCTCACCAATAAAGAAATTTCTCCTTCTGCCCTCACTAGGCAGTATATGATCCAATACTTCAGAAAACATCCTTTTAAATAAAAACCCTGGCCTAGTAAACTAGAGGGTGCTTTTCTTGTTCCTGTGTTACTGCAGAGTCACCATCAAGGATGAAGGAATCAGGTTGTGGTCTCGGCTATTCTGGGCCATTTACAGTAAATAAGGTAGTGTACTCTAAACCAATGCTTAGTCAAGCTTCTCTGATCTTCTCTCAGTTATGTCCTAAGCTTTCTTCTTTGTGCTATACCGTTAATTTTACAAATCAGTTTGCTTTCTTTCTGCCCACAGTAACTCCTCTTTGACTCCTTTTCATTCTAGTTCTTATTTTTAATCAATTTGCTTGCTCTGCCTTTTGAACAGAGCCTTTGTTTCCCTACTCAGACACATGTTAACTAACTTTTCCTTCAACTGCCAGCCAATCCAGGATCCTTGACTACATAGTACAGCATTGCCCTGCCAGTACAGTTTGACCAAGGAGCAGAATTCTCTCTTGACCTATAAGGTCACTCTGAACAGAACAAGAAGGCTCTGATAAAAAATGCCCTAGCTCCAACTACAGTAGCACTTCCACTGTAGTGACCACTGTTGGAGTTGTTGCAGCAGGGAATTACAAGTCCAAATTTTGCTAGTGTAGACAAGTCTTTGAGAGCCAGAAGCAGCTTTTTCCAGTAGAGCTGGGTAGGACACTGTAGTGTATTGGCTGTGGGCAAAGGTTAGCTATTTTCAGACAGACATAAATCTCCATCCTCTCAATAGATTTTGATAAACTGTCATCAGTTATGTTGGCACATGGTGATTGGATTTCAGTTTGTCTTGTTCTTTAGAGTAGACATGACAGCTAAAGGAACTCAAAATAATTCCACTGAATATTCAAGTTATTTTTCTAAAAATAAATCTTGAATAAACTTTGTTGATGGATCAGTCCATGGGCTGATAAAAGTCCATTTATTGCAATCACCACTAGCATTTTCTCATTCATTTATTACTGAAACACAGGTGGCATTAAGCAACCACAATACTTTTTAAAAATAATTAATTGTATCAAATGTAGTTCAGATTTACAAAGTTTTTTTGTTTTTTTGCCAAACAGAACATTTGAAGATCCCTTCAAGAATGCCACTCCAACTACCATACTTACTCCCCCTTTTCTCACCTGCGGGGACCTTAGTCAAAATTTTCAAACCTGAGTGCCTGAAGTTGAATTCCTAAATCCATTTTTGCCACCTAAATATATGTAGTCCAATTTTCAGAAATGCTCATTATCCAAGCGCCATTGAAGTAAATGAGAGCTGAAGGTGCTTTGCTCCAATTAACAGGGCTATTTTGATTTGGTTCTGAAATATGAATTTCAGAGTCCAACTTAAGACACCTGATTTGGAAGTTTTAGCTCATTCGTCGTTAGTGGCATCTCTCTCCACAGTGGTTAGTCAATCCATCTCAAGACTCCTCTTTTCCCAGGCATATAACATACATTCCTTTCTCTAATAAAAAATGCTTTCAGAGGTTCCCATATGTAATTGTTTCTTCGTGCACAGACTTCATACTGGCCCTGAAGGTAAAGTGGTTTTTGGAATAAAAGGTACATAAATATTGTGGAGCTACACAGCACCTTAAAACAAGATGTCTATAAAATGAAAATCAAGGGTCAGTTTAGAAGTAACCCCAAGACGGGTAATGAACTCCATAGCTGTTGTAGATGTCAACAACATTATAGATCATTCCATTTTCTCCATTGCCTTGTAAGGACTGCTGCCAATTGCCACTCTGAGAAAATACCATGTAATTTCGAGGCAGAGTTTATGATAATCCTCATTTAACTGACTTCTCAAACTCTGGCTGCAGCCAGACAGCTGTTCTCCCTCCTAAAGTAGCAATCACTGTGGTCATTTTTCCTTACGGTACCTCCCAGTTTGGCCATGATGAACCACCTTTGGCTTGGCTTTAGGTTTTCTGGATATTGTAAACACTAACATTACAGTTCTTCAGAATATGACCAAGCCAATTTTATATTTAATCCTTCCTTCTATTGTAGATTTTACAGCCAATGGCATTTTTGTGCCGAAATCCCACATGGCCAGACTAGGGGGACTTTTATTTGTTTTGGCCAGGGTCTGGAGGTGTTTAATTACACCCTTGAAAAAGTAAATACTCGTTGTGTCCTATATAGTTTCTGTATCAGAAAATTTGGTCCTTATAGAGTTAAGAAGAAAAAAAAAGTGTATTTGACTTGGAAGACAGACATTACTATGAAGAATTAGGAGAACCATCACTTGTCAGCTAAACAGAAAACATGGCGACATTTTTGTGTCATTACTATTGGTCACATTTCAGGGCAACTGCTTCTGTATTTCTCCCTCTGTGGTCCACTAAGGAAACCCAGTCTAAGCTCCCAGCTCCTCGGCCATCACCTCTCCTGGATAGAGACATGCGTCTCTTCCCATCTTGACCAGGGGTTTTGCAGGCTACGCAATTCCCTGCCTACATTTCGATATTCCCAGTAAGCCAGACCACCTAAACAGGCCAGTGTCTGCACTTTGCTTTCTCTCCAAGGACTGTGATCAACGTAACTGCCAGTAGTTATGAGTCCCACACTGCTCTTTCTAAGAAAACACACACATTCTAAAGGTGAAGGCTTTACAGAGAAAACATCTTTAAAACATTAAGAGAACCTGCACATATCTTAATAAGTTTATAAGAGATCATCCATGATCTCCAACAAGGGCTCTGGTAGGAAACAGTCCTTCAAACTCCACAAAGGGTTTTTTCGGAGGTTACCAATTCCTAACAGCTTTAGGTCAGAACAAACACCCCCATGAATAGTTCAGTCTTTCCTTTATACAGTATAGGGCCCTACCAAATTCAGGGACCATTTTGGTCAAGTTTATGGTTATAGGATTTTAAAATTAGTCCATTTCACGCTTTCAGATATTTACATCGGAAATTTCATGGTGTTGTAACCGGGGGGTCCTGACCCAAAAGGGAGTCAGGGGGGCTCACAAAGTTGTTGTAGAGGGGGTGTCGCAGGATTGCCACCCTCACTTCTGCGCTGCCTTCACAGCCGTGGAGCTTCCTGCAACTGGGGGAGGTACCCAGAGGTGGGTCTGATATCCCCGCAAGAGCAGCTGGGGGCGCCCCCAGCCCTGCCTCTCCCCCTCTCCTCCAACAGCTAGATCTCATGGGAGGCGTCTGATTTTGCGGTCTGTAACACATTTTTCATGGCCGTGAATTTGGTAGGGCCCTATTTATAAAGCTTGAGCCTTTGAAATCCTGGCCTTATGTAACATTGGATCACCAGACAAAGACCCGCTCCCCAGGGTTTAACTTCAAAAGGCTGGTGTTTTGCGTAACTGGGGGTGGGGGATTTCCATTTACCTTCCCCTAGACATTTTCCAGGAAATCCACTTCATACATATTGTCCCAAAAGACCATTCTTGTCTGCCACATTGTTCAATATAGTCTTTTGATCATCCAGGCCCACAATAATACATAACCTTTGCAAAGATAAACTTAATTCAATAAGGTGTTGCATGGATATTGCAGAAAATTGCCATATTTGTTACACCGTCATCAGCATAAATGTGTGTTTGTTGCCAGATGATCTGTAATTTTACAATACACGAAATAGCCAAAAACCACAATCTTTGGAGATGATGATGATTCCATACAGCTTATTAAAAAAATTTAAAAGGCATGATCTGAACTTCATAGAACCATGCTGTGTATAATTCAAATTTAATTCAAATTCAAGTGTATTAATTCATTATTAAAGGTGCACACCTAGGCACCCAAAAGGAACTGCATACATTACCAAAGTCCAATCTTAAACAAGTTCTGAAATATATAATCGGTCCTCAGTCTTTAGATACATGTGAATCTAAAACATGTTATACAGTTAAAGACTGTAACCATGTATATGCATAACAGGGCATATTTACAGTTAAATATTCAAAATGCAGGAAATACAAAAATGAAGGTTGAATATTCAGTTGTGAAACCTGAATGCTGCATTATTTTCCCCCCTAACATTTAATTTCTTAGTTTTTTTGTTTTTTTTTTTAAATAGGTGAAAGGAACCAAAGTAATCTCATAACAGGCCCAAGTCTGCCAAGGTCAGCTGGGGTTTATCAACATCATCTGTAAAACGTATTATTGTAGATTTAAGAAGCACAAGTCAGCTGAATGGCAGTTAAAGTTAAGGTCTTGATCCAGCAATGCACTTGGGTAATTTCAAGCACAAATAGTCTAATTGCTTTTAATAGGACTAAGCACAAGCTTAAGTGCTCTGCTGGATGGGGGGCCATATACATTCCCATACACGTGCTCATATATACATCATATAAATGTTGTTTTAAAAAACCCTTAAGGCATATTAATCCCTTCCTACACCCTCGAGAGTCGTCCAGCTTCCTTGTCTCTCCGAGTTGTGTTTTTTCCTCCCAGTTTAAACAGATGCAAGGCCATTACAACTTTTTCTTTCATTTGCAAATAGAAACACACACAAAAATATGGGGGAGGAGGAGGAAAAGGGGATCGGAAAGTGCAGGCTAGATGATGAAGTTGCCAAAATTCAACTGCTGCCTTAAATACTGTACAACATCAATCTTTAGATTTTGTTCTTTAATATGGGAGGCATAAGTTTTCCAAGCATGTTTACGCAACACCTTTAAAACCAAGCAGACAGTGCTGCATCAGCTCACAGGTGGAATATGTTCTTCATAACCATAAATGCTAGATTTTTTTTAAATGAAGACTTAAATTCTGTAGAAAATGATGGAGCTGAGAAACGCTGGTATGGCGTATCATTGCTTACCGGCAGCATGTGATCCCTCCAGGGGTGTTAAATCCTGCTGCCACTGACTCCACAAGGTATTAAGAATGGGACTCTTCCCTTTTTGTCTTGATAGCTCAACCCTTGTCCATACCTGCTCACCTCCCACCTTTATTTCTGCAGCATCCCACTATTAGTCTCCCTGGGTCCATGGCTTCCCCCTCCAAGTCCATGCCCAAACACAGCGGCTAAAATTATCTTCCTCATCTAATCACACCATCTCACTTTCTCCAGCTGTCCTTCCCCTCCCCCCAAACCACAGCAAATTTAAATGTCCTCTCCTTGAAGGCCATGCATAGCTCCAGCCTACAACTAGATAACATTTACATTATCCTCCTTAGTCCCCGTCTCTGGGTATGTCTACATGGCAATTAAAAACCTGTGGCTGGCCCATGTCAGATGGCTCAGGCTTAGGGGCTGTTTAGAGTGTAAACACAGGCCTGAGCCCAAAAGTCAACACCGCAATTAAACAGCCCCTTAGCCCGAATCAGCTGGGATGGGCCTGGTGCAGGCTTCTAACTGCAGTGTAGACATACGCTCTGCATCAGAGATGCCAGCCTTGATGCCCCTTTGGCCTCAATATCCCACTCCCATCTTCTTCCATTCACCCCTCTGTGAATGGAATGGCCTACCAACTTCAGTATGTCCGGACTCTACCTGCTCCTTATTCAAATTCCTTCTCTTCCACAATGCCTACAAACATTAAGCTGAAGTGGTAAAATGCCCTCTCTACCCCCAAACACACACACACACACGTATATATAATATTACAATGTTTAATAGAATCTAAGGGCTTGTCTACACTGCGAAGTTGTTGACAAAACTTTTGTCTTTCATGGGTACTTAAAAAAGTCTTTCATGGGTACAGTCTCCAGCTGTCCTTCCCCCCCCCGCAAAAGACAAAAGTTTTGACGACACAAGTCGCAGTGTGAACATGGCTTTGTCGGCCAGAGTGCCCCCCTGCCGACAAAGCTAACGCCGCTCGAGGGGCTGGAAGTATTTTGTTGGTAAAAGTTCTAAGTACTGAAAAAAAGCATTTACACACGCTGACTTTTAGCGACAAGCTGTGTCATTAAAAGCTGTGTGGTGTAGACAAGCCCTTAGTTACCACTTCTAGGCCTCCAAGTGTGAAGTGCCTCCTCTCCATCTTTTAAATTGTAAGGCTCCAGGGTAGGGACTGTTCTTGCTCTGCCATTACTCCTAATATTTGCTACAGTCAAGAACAATTTTCCTTTTCCTCTTTACAAAATAGAAAAAAAAAATCTATTTAACATCAAAATAGCTTTTTTTCCTTCTGATAGTTCACCTTATTCACAAGCAGTGAATAAGGTGAACATTACATTACATTAATACATCTGTACCTTGGAGAAGAGAAAACACACGAACATTTAGGGTACTATTAATGCAACTGATTTTGCATATTCTAAAGACTACAAAGTATTTTTCATTTATTTTTTCATAAAAGGGGATTCATAAAATGTTTTAAGCGTGAAACTCAAAATATGAGCAGATAGAAGCAAAAGATTATAGAAACTGCATTTTGAATGAAATGAAGATATTTCACTTTCGTGGGGTTTTTACAAGAAAACAGCACTGGCTTAATTTAAATGAGTTTAGCAAGACTTTGTTAAACTAGTGCAAAACTTCATGTGGACACTTATTTTTCTTTAAGAGTATCTTACTTCAGTTTAGATCAATTCTGTAAGGAATTGAGTTCGCTTAAGTCAATTTCTTGCAGACTTAAGCTAAAACCAAACAAGCCACTGGTAAATTAAAATAGAAGTGCACATACACTGTTTTACGCCAGTTTTGCTATAGTCTGTTTAAAAACACCTCTTTAGTGAAACTGGTGCAAATTTGGAGGCAGACATGGTGATCGTTTTACAAGATTAAGGGTAGGTCTACACTTACCTCCGGGTCCGGCGGTAAGCAATCGATCTTCTGGGATCGATCCCAGAAGTGCTTGCCGTCAACACCGGTACTCCAGCTCGGCGAGAGGAGTACGCGGCATCGACGGGGGAGCCTGCCTGCCGCGTCTGGACCCGCGGTAAGTTCGAACTAAGGTACTTCGAATTCAGCTACGTTATTAACGTAGCTGAATTTGCGTACCTTAGTTTGAAATGGGGGGTTAGTGTGGACCAGGCCTAAGAGTAGCTGCTGTCAGAGAGTTCAAAGAGCATGGGCAGTGCGAATATTATATATATACCTAACCAAAATCAAAAACTACGGTGTTTGCTACTCAGTTTCTGCTTGGGGTTTGCAATTTTGGTTTATACTAAAAAGAACAAACACATGCCCTTCACTTGCTCACTAACAACAGCAACAAAATCACATAGGGAGCACTGCCCATAGGTTTATTAACATGCAACATGTGAGTAAATGGGTCGATACCCCTACATACCAGACGGTTAGGCTTCTAGTAGCAAAGGCTTATTAAGAAAAAAGAGCAGCTACCGTGGCACCAACCTGTCTACTAGAAAACAGCCTTATGAGTGTAATTGTGTGTTTACTGATTTATATTAATCAATTTCCAGTTTGCATTTACATGCACTTCATCTGGTTGCCTTTTTTCTTATAATTTTAACCATCTATTGCTGTCAAGTGTATAATTTCTTTTGGGTCTGTATCACTTCATGCCCAGAGCCATGAGTACATGGTGAAGGGGAGTTTGTGGCAAGCTTTGTTGCGATGCAGGTCTGTCTTCAGCACTTATCCTCGATAATCCTCCTTTCTTCTAAACTAAAAAAGAACTAAGTATGGGCCTGATCCTGCTACCAATTAAGCCAATGCAAATTTTGTCATTGCCTTCAGTGTGACCATGATGAGTGTCCTTGCAGCCCTGCCCTCTGCTAGCATGGAAATTTATGCATGCTTTCCCCGCTGTCCAGGAAAAGAGCATTGTTTGCAGGGTCACCTCTGCACCCCATTTGAGACTGAGGACAGTAAGTCAGCACTGGGCGTTAATATGTCTCCTGCTAGTGTAATGACGGTGCTATGGCTTCACACTGAATTGGGCCAGTTTTGTTTTCACCCAGAGTGAGATGGAGGACACTAGACATACAGCTTCATAGTTCAGAGGTGGAGCTGAACAGCGCGGGAAGGTGGTCTGCTCAGCATCCCATGTAAGAGCTGGATATGAAGCCGGGCTTCTAGCAGAAATGTTTGCAGGGTTAATTGCACACAAATAAAATCTGCTAGACACCAAAACATTTCAGACTGCGGAAGGGGTCATTTTGAAACTGTTTCCATGAAATCCACAATGAAAAGAATCTGAATATGAAATATTCAAGTAGCATATTCACCCTTATCAAGCTTCTCAAAATGAAAATAAACGGAATCCTCTAGAATTGGGCAGCATTGCTGCTTATGGAGTAACTATGGTTAAGTCTTATCAAGCTAATATGTTCACGCCTTTAAAAAAAAAAACCTGCTAAAGATTGTAGATAATTACTGAAGTAAGATTACTGTTTTGGGTTGTTATGTTCTATTGATCAATTCAAACAAAAAAAGTCCCATTTAGCATTAGTTAAGTTAGCTCTCATCAATAAACAAACCATAAAAATTAGGGGAAAAATTTGATGGTTAAAAGGTATTAATTAAAAGGTTGCAAGTTAGAATGTGCTAGGATGAATGTTGCCCATGAAACCTTAATTCGACTCCCTAGCGTGTATGAATTACGATACAGCCTTTAACTACATGATTATTAAAAAACAAATAAAAATAAACACACAGGAGCCCGGTTCATTCAGTGCACAGGACGGATCTGCTCAGGAGATGAATCAGGGCTGTGTAGTGAAGGAATCTGTTGTCTATGGGACCCCAGCCTCAATTGTTGCAAAAGTTGAAAAGTTTGTAGTGAACAAGGGGACTGCAGGAAAAGAAAGGATGGTCTTGTGCCAGGGTAAGCACCCTGGCAGGTTGGGCCGTTTTGTTTACCTGCCGCGTCTGCGGGTTCAGCCAATCGCGGCTCTCACTGGCCGCGGTTCGCCGTTGCAGGCCAATGGGGGCCGCGGGAAGTGGCGCAGGCCGAGGGAAGGTTGCCGATCCCCGGTCTTGTGGTTAAGGAAGTTGAATGCCACCCCAGAGTCTTGGATTCTATCCTTGCCTCTGCCATAGAGATCCTATGTGATGCTAGGCAAGTCAGTTACACCAAACTTTTCACAGATAGTCACTTCTGCCTATAATTAATATATGCACAAGGGGGCCAAATTAAGGTTGCATGGGCAACTTTCATTCTGGCATTGCTTGACTTTTAATCCTTAACTTTGTATTTCCCAATTTTGAATGGTTTAGTTTATTGATGGGAGCAACCTTAAATAACATTAATCAAAGTATGTTTGCAAGTTTCCTTAGTTTTTTTAATAGAAAGAAAATTTTATAGATGTGCTATTTCAATAATAAAGCACTTACACATTTGTCATCTTCAGTGTATATTTTATTGCCATTGGTATCTTTGCAACGCTCAATATTTCACTGCTCAGTGCCAAGTTGACCAATATATACTGGAAGTAATTAAATTAAACTGTACGCAAACAAAACCTTTTTTAAACTTTAGTTTTACTGCAACCTCAGGCTCAGGGCAACTTCTAAATAACTTTGAAAAACTGTAACAGAAACCCGAGTAGGGACTATCTATTTTCTGCTTTTTTTAAAAAAAGATAAATATTCAGAAAGCTATATTCCCCAATTTGTAAGAAGCATATGAACAGAATACACGAAAAAGAGCTTAATTCTGTATCTTACTTTAATGTAACCCTTTTTGAGGAAAGTAACAATTACGCTTTGAAAAGAAACAGTGTAATTTACCACAGTACAAACCCAAAGGAGCACAGCAGGAGCTTAGCAAAATCCAGTCTGCTTTCATCACAGCTCCTCCTGGCCTTTCTTTGAAATAATGTTAGGATAGTCTGAGGTAAATCAACTGTCAAAAGCAGCCATAGCCATGACAACCAGGATATTAGTGACTCTCCCCAAGTATTCAAATGAACTGAAGGAGGTAGTGATGAGTGGCTGATTCTCTCTCAAGTCACAATGTTACTACTCAGGGAGCAGTAAATGTGTACTGTGTGAGGGGTGGAGGTGGGGAGGAATCAAGCTTTTCCAGTGGTCAGATTTTCTATAATTCCCTACAAAGCAACATACAAATACAAAATACAGGTTGGCGATAATTTCATAAACATATTAATTAGTGTTTGAAATTTGGTTAAAATTCTCCATGGCATGTTAACAAAAAAGGGTTCTGAAAAATTGTGAGACAGTTGAGGTACAGACCCTGTAAAACAGAAAATTCTGACACAACCTTAGCTATGGTCTGCTACTGAGAGACCGTAAAAAAACAGGGAGGTGCAATGCATATTCTAAACTGCTAGGCACAGAGATTAACCCATCTGGTTGTCCCAATTACGCTCCAAATTCTCCACTGGTATAATCTGGCACAGCTCCAATGACTTCTGTGGAGTTGCACTAATTTACACCAGAGAATTTGTCCTTATAGACCTGTGCCTGCAGATTTGTCACAATGCAAAACACAGCTCTGAGCATGCAGTGACATTACCTTCAAAATTAATTCAGGCCAGTTTTTTAAAAATAAATTTATTAAGAATTTTTTCCATAAAACATTGATATCATAATCAATGCAACCATTTAATCAGAAGCAGGCATTTCTGTTATAAGCAGGCACAACAATACAAAATAAAGAGGTGAGTACACTGTTGGGTGAATTATATGTAATTGGACTACATACTTATCCTGTACTTCTGGAAAAAGGTAAAATGGAGTATCGACTTTCTGTTTCCAAATTTGAACAGAAAAAAAAAAAAAAAAAAAGATATAAACTACCGTTGTTTCTCTTTGGCCTATCTGCAAGACATTGAACAAAAGTTGGTCGTAACAAAAATCTTATGGCGCCGTCATTGTCAACAGGAAGAAGAATACTGAATGGATGTTTGAAACTTAAGAACTCATCTTCAGAACTCAAATGATTTGCTAAAATATCAGAACTGGTGTACAGAGATAACTGTTTATACTTACAAGGCAGATGTGGCCTACATAGTTATATGAATATGTAGCTTTTTAGAATATGTGGGGAAAAAGTATTACAGTAAATTTATGCATAATGCATACATATTAGACAAATTAATATACATACACACATGCTGTAAGTGAACTTTGAGGAAGTCACTTTTTCAAGAAGAGGGCTACTATCAGATTTCTCAACAATAATACACATACTTAGCATACAGTAATATGCTCGTTTATTTCTGTACCTTTTTCTTAAAATATATATTTAAACAAGAAACAAAGAATAGTATTGAATCTTTCCATAAACTTTGTTTTCTTATTTACATTGTAATATTCCATTATACACAAAGTAAAGACTGCATTACGGTACATTATCTTTATATAACTTTTTTGTAATACATACAGCTTGAAGCTATGTAACATCTTAGCTTGGGAAGAGAGATACAACTTATATTATAAGACTATTTAAAAACAATTCTGGCCATAATTCTGCTCTAGATTGTTTCACTGAAACCATTCTTTGTCAAAGAAAAATGCCCCACATAGGGGATGAAGAAGCAGTGTTTAAGTCACCACTGGATCCACTTAAACTTAAAAGAAATGTACAAACCACAATCACTTTTGCATTACTACACAACTACCTCTGAGGCCCATTACTTCCTAATTTAGAACATGAATGACAGTTACTATCACATCTTTAAATTAGTTTTTTTCCATAGTTTTAGGGCATTATTTTTTAAACTGTAAACAATGAAAATTTAAATGCAACATTAATCATACACTATCTTCACCTGCACAACTAGGAAGTGTTCTGATTTGTTTGGGAGAAAAATTAGCATGCACACACCCATTCACACAGAATGAGTATAAATAACAGCAGCACTTATCTCAAGTTATGGTGCACGTGGTTGCAATAAAGAGTATAAAATGAGAGTAAAATTCCCAACATCTGTTAAAACACAAAAGAGCTTATTGTACAAAACGTCATTCACATTCTCTGTATGGAGCTGAGAAGTAAGCTGTTCAGTTTGCTGGGGTCTCCAGCCGACAGACTCCTCCTTCGATTGCCACAGACTGCCCTGCCACAGCTCCAGGAGGAAGTCTCGAAATGTGAGTCTGTGGAAAAATTGTGAGAACTTTAGCAATTGCGGAAAAAAACAGAGAACTGAAAGCAGGTGGAATGGTGGACACAAAGGCATCTTAAAAAGCCCACAATGTTTACATTGTTCAGTATGAACATATATACATGCAAATTACAACACAACCGAAAAAGCTGCAGACAGGGAATGTTTAGTATAAAGGGGACATTAATAGGAGGGGACATAGTAGACTTATGCAAAATAATATGTGCAGAGCAGGTAAATTGGGTGCTGCAGTTTACCCTACCTACTAAGTGAACAAAGTGACATCAGTAAAGTTGACACAAAATTAAAACTGATAAAAAGAAAATACATTTTTGCACAATACATAATTGATATGTGCAGCTCCATGACCGAAGGCATCATTAACGCCAAAAGTTTCGAGGATTAAAAAAAAGGGTTAGAACTTAATATATTTGTAGGACACAAACTCATGCTTCAAAGCTTAAAGCCAACTTTAACTGACGAAAAAGTTAAGATGAAATTTCTCCAATGGGCACTTTTTTGCAAAAATGTTTTGAGAAAAAAAAAAAAAGTATGGTAATGACAATATTTCAGCAGGAAAGATCAAAACATCCATCTAATATACTCCTTTTGTATGAGAGTTTAGTTTGTCAGATTGCTAGATGGATTTAATATATTATTCTCTGTTAATATTCTGGTAATGCTCAATGGCCCTAATGATATAGGAAGACACCATCCGTATCACACAGAGTGGGTTAGCACTGGTTGTGAAACTACACTAAAAGACATCTAAATATATTTTCCATATATTAATTTTCAATGTTAGCAATTGCCAAAGCTATCAAAGTGATATTATACAATTATGAATGGAAGAGGAAGTGGTCCAACTATGAAAAATTTTGAGAAACTATCTTGAGTCATCCAGTCCTCCATTTCCGAAAAATATCTGTTTATTGGTTTTATATTGGCAAACAATGTTATTCATTATATTCAAAGGCATGTCTGAGCCCTGTTGTGTGATAAGGAGTGGCACTGCTTCAGTTTATTGTTTGTCTATTGTTTTACCTTCGAGGGAGTCACGTAAAGCCTTATGAAGAACTTACAACTTGACACATACCATTCGTCATGTTTAATGGTGTCTAGTTACTCCTTTTCCCATGTGTTTATTGGGGTTATAGAATTCACATTGCTCATAACAATAGCTTGACATAACGGTTATTTCTCCTCTTCAGTCCATATTTGTTGTGCTCTATTTTGCAACTGCAGAAGATTTGTTTTATTGCATTCTAATCTCCTACCAAGGAGGACAGATCTGTAAGTACTGAAGAAATTGCTTTATTTTCCAGTGCATACTTTGTTGTAAATGGGCAATGATAAAGAATTTACAGTACCAAACATGTATGTAAGCGTATTCTGCCTTATTGTTAGTGCTGTGTTACTGTTACATGTAACCCATCGTTGTTTCCATTGTTATACAATATCAGCATATATCTCAGTCCACATGGTGTTGATTCTGCAATATAGTAATGCTACATATTGAAATAATGGTGGATTACATGGCTAAAGCAGTGCTTGGTGCACTGGGAGCGGTGTCACAGCCAGCTTTCTACAACCTTTCTGCCCACCGCTCAACTCCCAGAGCTGCTGATTTAGGCTCTGCTGTAACTTAAAAAAGCTTCAGGGCTTCTCTATGGTGTGTTCTACACTACAGGGTTAGGTCAACTTAAGCTGCCTTGCGTCAACCTAACCATGAAAGCGTCTACACTTGAATTTCGTTCTCACCGATGTAACTGTCCTGCTCCATCGACTTAACTCCACCTTCACAAGTGGTGTAGCGTCAAGGTCAATGTAGTCAGGTTGACCCAGTGTCAGCGTAGACACTGTGCTGCTTATGTTGACTATTACTGGCTTTCAAGAGCCGTCCCACAAGGCCCCACACTGACAGTACAATCGATAAAAGTACTCCTGGTGAGGATGCGCACCGCCAACACAAGGAGCAAAGTGTAGAGATGCACAAATGATGTAATTATTACAGGGGCTGTGTGCCAACGTAAGTAAGGGCAACTTAGGGCATGGCTACACTTGCAAGCTAGAGTGCATTAAAGCAGCCCCAGGTGCCCTAACTCCCGACCCGTCCACACTGGCAAGGCACGTAGAGCACCTGGACTCTGCACCAGGAGTGCTCCTGGTAATCCAACTCCATGAAAAGCATAACGCTTGTTGCACCTCCGCTGAAACGCCTCAGCGTCAGTGTGAACGAGGTGTTGCATCACTGCGCTTTGATCAGCCTCTGGAAATGTCCCATAACCGTTTCTAACAGCCAGCATGCTTATCTGCTCTGGGTCAAAGCAAGCCATTAGTGTGGAATGTTGCTTGCTGTGAGTGTGTCAGAGAGAGGCGGGGGGTGGGGGGGTCTGAACTTACAAGACAGCATGCTGACACACACTCTCCCCCCACATACACGTAACACACTCCCTGTCACACTCCACCCAACCCCCCGCATTTGAAAAGCACATTGCAGCCACTTGAACGCTGGGATAGCTACCACAATGCACTGCTCTCTGTGGCATTGCAAGAGCTGCTAATGTGGCCACGCCAGTGCGCTTCCAGCTGAGGGTGTAAACACTCGGCAGCGTTTTCCCTGCTGTGGTCTTTGAAGACTGGTTTAATTCCCAGCGCTCTATATCTGCAAATGTAGCCATGCCCTTAATTTTGTAGTGTAGACATGGCCTCATCAGTATTGGATGGTAACAGCACTCCCAAGGGCTTAGGGAGGGTGAACAGTTACTGTTGTCCACACTACAAAGATTTTGTCAGTATAGTTATACCAGCAGTGCCCTCTATGTCGATGCACTGTATTCTGACAGGAACTTTTCTGCCAGCATAACAACATCGCCTCCCTGAACAATGTTAGCTGCGCCAACAGAAGTACTCTTCTGTGAGCATAACTTTGTCAGCACTAGGGGTTTTGCCAGCATAGCTATGTCAGCTAAGGGGTGTGGTTTTTGCATACCCCTGACTAACATAGCTATGCTGACAAAACTTTATAGTGTAGCCCTCACATCACACTGCCAGAGAATCACCAGCACACACTGTTCCTGCAACACCCTCATCTATCCCATATGCTAGAAGTTAGGGAGGAGGATAGCAGTTTCCCTGGCTGTTATGCCACTCAGCTTCTTCAGCTGTACTCTTAGGGCAGCTTTAATTTTTTTTTGTGCCAGGACAAGGATCGGGTCTGTAATGCTCATGCAATACGATTATCTGTAGCATATATTGAAGTTGCACAAACCGATACACTGGAGACATAAAGCTGATCACTTAATTCTGGGAATTATATATTTCACTATTATGAAATAATAAAACAGGTTCAGCTGATTCAATTTCATTGGCAGACGTTCTGGTATATTTTGCATTAGATGAAGGGACTTGGGCAAAAAATGTACACCTATTTTGCCAGTAGTCTCATTATAAAATGGTGAGCTACATTTACTTTTAAAAAGTTGTATTTTTTAAGATTATGGGCTGGATTCTGCCAGTCTTCCAAGTACTGAACTCTCAATGCTAGTGCAAGCTTCAGGAGAAGAAGACTTGCAGGATTGGGCTTTATTTCTTTAAAGAATACTGTTTCAATTGTGGGAGATGTCACTGGCATGACCCATTGGCCTCAAACTTGGGTCACAGGAGCAGCCAAGCTTCAACTCCCCACTTGGGAGCCTGCTGACAACCCAGGACCCATGGGGCCCAGCCCCAGCTTGAGGCTCCACCTCTGATGTTCCATTGGTGGCGTCTCAGAGCAGCCAACCGGCCCGCTGGCCGTATTTAAGCCAGGAACAGGAAACTGTCCGAAAAACTGAGCTCCACCCTGCTCTGGACTGTGTGCCTCCTACTCCTGTTCCCCCAGCTTGACTTCCTGGTGTCCTGACCTGGCTTGGCTCCTGACCTCTGACTTGTGGTTCTGATCTCTGGTTGGTCTCTTGCCTCTGAATCCCAGTTGACTCTTGACTCCTGTCTGTGGACTCTGACCACTAGGTCTGGTTGCCTACGACCAGGCCCTGACAGTCACTTTATAAAATAGAATGACTTGTAACTGCTCCACTGCTAGTGGGAGGCTAGACCGTGAAAGCCTTATTTATGTTGTTGTGCATTTACTTGAGCCCATAGTCCCATTAATCTTAAAAGGTCCAAGGATTGCCCAATTTAACACATTGTGAGGTGGTATGTTTTGAAAGTCTATGAGTCGAAAAGATAAAACAGTAATAACATGTATCAGTTGAGCAGAATGTTATTTAGAACCTTACCACAATCACTGTAAAGACATTCTCTATTCCAGAGGCACAGCCTCTTTTAATCCCCTCCTTGATAAGGCTATCCTGGTGTCTGCTCTTAGGTGGTCTTTTTTTCAGTTAAATGACAGAATCAGATTTAATTAAAAACATTTTTAAGGTTTTCATTTTACTGGTTCAACTTTGATCCTTAGCCCTCCTACGTGATATATGCGCTTACCTGCTTACCCCACAAATCAGGTAAAGTTAGATGCCTCAATACACCCACAAATAACTGCAGGTGAAAATCGGGAGGCTGGGTTGAGTTACATATTGAAAAATCACTCTAAATATAGTTATTATTTCTAAAATAACGACAGTGACTAGCTGTTGAATATGAAACCTCAGTGAGAACTTGAACAGATTTTTCAAAACACAAGACGTTTTAACAGATAATCAGTACATTTGTATCTCAAATGTGTTATTTAGACATAGGCATCTACTCTACTTTTTTGAATATGAAAAGGATTTCCAATATATAAAAACCTAAAGTACACTTCCAAAATCTGTGCGTCTCCTTACTGCATTACCACACACACACACACACACACACACACACACAAATGCATATATAATCAAAATCCTTGCCTGTGTCTTGATATATAAACTTTTCTCATCATCTCTTTACTTGGCATGCACTCAGTATCAAGTAATAAATGAAGTACTATCCTATTTTATGCATAATGTTTCAGGTCACTTTTACCCAATAGCAAGTAACTATTACGCCAAACCGAAAAAATATTAAGCTGCCTTTTTAAAGAGAAATAAGATCACATTATTTTATTTTTAAAATATCCATAGCTATTTCATGTTGTATGAAAAAACAGCCTTGAAGTGCTATACATTTCATATTCAATTAAACTCCCAAATGACCTTTTAAGATTAGACTCTCATCAACTTTATTCTTAGGCATAACTATTTACACTAAATACATGTCTCCTTTGATTTTAGTAAGATTTTCAGACTCAACCACCTTACTTGTATAGTTTGTTACTGTTCTTTTAATAAATACCCACTACGCGACACATTTTTAATTCTTGCTGGATTTAGGCTTGTATGGAAAAGAAAAGGACAGGAGAGCTTTTAGTTAGATTAGATTGTACCTTTAACTTTGCAAATAAAGGGAACCTAAATCTGGAGTGGGGGCGCAAAAAAAGCATAGGAAGAGAAAACAAGCTCCACTCCCTTCTTCCAGCCCCCTGGAAGCTTCTCTGTTAGTGCACTGTGGATCAGCAGGCAGGGCTGCCAACTTTCTAATCGCAGAAAACTGAACAGACTTGCCCACTCCATCCCCATGGCCCCGCCCCTTCTCCAAGGCCCTGCCCCCCGCTCACTCCATCCCCCCTCCCGCCGTTGTTCGCTCTTCCTCACCCTCACTCACTCATTTTCACCGGGCTGGGGCAGGGGCTTGGGGGCCAGGAGGGGATGAGGGCTCCAGCTGGGCTGCGGGCTCCGAGGAGGGGCCAGAAATGAGGGGTTCAGGGTGCGGGAGGGGGTTAGGGTTTTGGGGTGGGGCCAGGGATGAGGAGTTTGGAGTGCAGGAGGGCGCTCTGGGCTGGGGCCAAGGGGTTTGGAGTGCGGGAGGGGGCTCAGAGCTGGGGTAGAGGGTTGGGGTGCAGGATAGGGTGAAGGGTACATAATCCGGGCGGCGCTTACCTCAGGTGGCTACTGGGAAGCAACAACATGTCCCTCCAGCTCCTAGGCACAGGTGCGGCCAGGGGGTTCTGCCCATTGCCCCCCCCTGCAGGCGCTGCCCCTGCAGTTCCCACTGGTCGCAGTTCCCAGCCAATGGGTGCTGTGGAGCCGGTGCTCAGGGCAGGGTCAGCATGCGGAGCCCACTGGTTGTGCCTATGCCTAGGAGCCGCAGGGACATGTCGTCGCTTCCCAGGAGTCGCGCAGAGCCAGGTAGAGAGCCTGCCAGCCCCACACCAACCAGACTTTTAATGGCCAGGTCCCTTTACGACCAGATGTTCCAGTCAAAAACCGGACACCTGGCAACCCTATCAATAGGAGATGGATCAGGGGCAAGAGGGACAGCCTGTCAACATAGAACATGCCTCACCCTTCCTGCTGGGAATATGCAGAATAAGATATTAACTCTGTGAGAATCATTTTACTTTGATGTCCCCCTTGAAATGAAATGAGGTTGGGATGGCCATATAGAAGCATGGCTGCCAAAGGAGAACAGCTGCTATGTGGACCACAAAGAAAAGCAGTAGTCCTGGACCTCTATTGGTTTAGACTACCAAATCTCATCTATAAAGAAAGAGAAGGAGCAGACAAACATCACTTGAAGTGGGGATTACAGTGAACGAGAAGCTGGATACAAGTCAGCAGTGTGCCCTTGTTACCAAGAAGGCCAACAGCATATTGTGTTGTATTAGTAGGAGCATTACCAGCAGATCGAGGGAAGTGATTATTCCCCACTATTCGGCACTGGTGAGGCGACACCTGGAGTATAGCATCCAGTTTTGGGCCCCCCACTACAGAGGAGATGTGGACAAATTGGAGAGAGTCCAGCGGATGGCAACCAAAATGATTAGGGGCCTGGGACACATGACTTACAAGGAGAGGCTGAGGGAACTGGGGTTATGTAGTCTGCAGAAGAGAAGAGTGAGGGGGGATTTGATAGCAGCCTTCAATTGCCTGAAGGGGGGTTCCAAAGAGGATGGAGCTTGACTGTTCTCAGTGGTGGCAGATGACAGAACAAGAAGCAATGGTCTCAAGTTGCAGTGTGGGAGGTCTAGGATGGATATTAGGAAACACCATTTCACTAGGAAGGTGGTTAAGCATTGGAATGGGTTACCTCAGGAGGTGGTGGAATCTCCATCCTTCAAGGTTTTTAAGGCCCGGCTTGACAAAGCCTTGGCTGGGATGATTTAGTTGGTGTTGGTCCTGCTTTGAGCAGGGGATTGGACTACATGACCTCCTGAGGTCTCTTCTGATCCTAATATTCTATGATTCTATTTTTGTAGGATACTGGGAGCGGAAGCTTGCACTGGTGTTTTTTGTTCTTGATTTTTTTTTTAATAACTACCAATACCCTGCCCGTGAAAGGTAGCTCTGTTATGATTTGCTTTTGAACTCTATAGACCTTTCCCACTCCTCTTGAAGCCCAAACCAAAGGGTAGTCTTTCTGGCCTGGAATAATTGTTAATTACTGTAAGAACAGTATATGATTTCTTCTTTTGGATCAAATGTATCTTTCAAATCTGAATTACTTGGTTTAGGATTAATTTTTTTCTTAAACTACACATGTTGTGCCAAGAACATTGTTATTTGGTGCCTCATTTGATAAAGTATTCTGACATGACTTGAAAGGTGAACTGTACTAGCTAATATGACAAGCATTTATTAAAGTCTTTAAAATAAAAAGACCAGTTTAAGTGCTCTCCAAAATGATGGCACTTGGTCTTTTTTGTGCATATAAAAGTAATAGTGCTTGTCAATGATTAGCTCATTTTTTTCATTAAAGCCATAAGCATAATGTGAAATCAATACGAGTAAGCCAAAAGTAAGACAGAGCTGCATGAGAAAGACAGAGTCCATCACACACTGCAAACTAGCGTATAGTGTAAAGTAGGATAGTGCATAACTACCATGCGACAGCACATTCAGTACTTATGCAAACCTAATGAGTGCCTCACTTATTTTTCAGCTAATTTACCATGCAGGGAAAGTGTGTTTTGGTTAGAATATTTTGTTTACAGAAATATTCTGATATCCAGTACATTTTTGAGAGCTGGAACTGTGTATCATTAAGAATAAGCAAATCAAGAATAAAATGCACTGAATTTCATTTGCATTCTGCCACCTTACTGATTAGAGAAAAAAAATTGTCACATCAATGTATTGTATACAAATCATAAATGACCTGTGGGAAATGAGGTTAGAATTCTAAGTAGACCTTGAGCTAATAAGGAAGTCAAGAGAATCTACAAACAGAATACAGTGATTCTAGACTATTTTTACATTTTAAAATGTTAGTACGACACATTAAGAAGGACCGATATATATTAAGATAGTTTCTAAAGTAAGTGTTTTAATCCCTCTCCGTTAACTGTAATTCCCATATAATTCATAGTCACGTTTAGATAGTTTAAAAAGATGAGTAACAATGCACCATTCTAACAACTGATGATAATTTGGGACTCAGAGCATTAGATGGTAACTCTCAGAATAGTGATATTTTAAAAATATACCAAAATTTAAGATTTTCACTCTCCTATGTGCTGCAAAAGCAGAGCCAGATAATAGATATAATTCATACTTACATCCCCCTATTAATATGTGCTGCAATTTTAAATGTTTAATGTTTAATGTAGAGGAAAACAGTGCACAAAGAAAACAGGCCCAAATATTTTAGCCTGTTCCTAAAATGCTTAGGGTTACCAGATTTAAAAAATAAAAAAAGAGGACACTCCACGGGCCCTAGCCCCGCCCCTTTCCCCACCACTGGCCCCGCCCTAACTCCGCCCTTTCCCGCCCCTTCTCCAAAGTCCCCGCCCTAACTCCCCCTCCTCCCTCCCAGCCACGCGAAAAGGGCTGCCCGAGCGCTACCGGCTTTACGGTTTGCCCGGCAGCCTCCAGACCCTGCGCCCCCGGCCAGCGCTTCCCCAGGAGGGGAAGCGCCCAGCCGGGGGCGCAGGGTCTGGAGGCTGCCCGGCAAACCATGAAGCTGGTAGCACTCGGGCTTCGGGCAGCCCCTATGCCTCCGGACCCTGCACCCCCGGCCGGGCACTTCTCCTCCCCGACTCCAGCTGCTATGCTCCTCCCCTCTCAGATTTCGGCTCTGTTTAAGAGCCAAGCTGCCCGAGCCAGCGCTACCGGCTTCGGGCAGCCCCCCTTGCCTCCGGACCCTGCGCCGCTGAATATATTATCTTGTGTGAAATAGGAACACAATACTGAACAGAAGTGTAAATAAGGGACCAAATTCAATATTAAGACCTTGGCCAAAGCCCACCAAACATTCCAGCTTAATCCAGAATTTCATCATGCGCTGGAATTTCACCCCAGCTACATTTAAACTGGAGCAAGATTTAGCAGGATCAATACAGGACAGATAGCTACGTAATCACAGATGTGTTTTTCAGTCATTTAAAGTTCAATGTCTTAGCTCAACAATGTGGACTGCTTACAAGGTACATCTTACTACAATGTCAAATCCACAGTTTAAGGAAGGAATTGTCAATAGGTGGACTGCAGGCCAATTCTGGACCACCAGATGCTTCTGAACTTTCAGCAAAATCTTTTTATTTAATTATTATTATTATTGTATTCTTTTCTCTAGAGTCTGGATCTTGACTGTATCTTGACCAAGAAATTTGGACCTTGACAAAAAATAATTGATTACCCCGATCAATGGTGTGATGGTCCAAAGTGGAAATCCTCCTATCTTTCAACTTTAAAAACAAAAGAATTAAATATAAAAACCTTCTGCTGTATTCCCAGATCTCAGAACCCAGTATTTTCATGAAGTTCAAATGAAGCTGGAAGTTGAAGCTAGGCAAAAGTTCAGACTGCAAATAAGACATACACTTTTAACTGTGAGAGTAATTAACCACTGGAGCAATTTATCAAGGGTCTTGGTGGATTCTCCATCAGTGGCAATTTTTAAATCAAGGCTGGATTTTTATATTTAAAGATATGCACTAGTTCAAAAGACATTATTTTAGGGAAGTTCTGTGGCCGGTGTTAAACAGTATGTCAGACTAGATGATCACAGTGATCTTTTCTGGCTTTGGAATCTATTTTCTATTAACAAAATATTTTAAATTTGTATTTCAACTCAGGATGGTCCTTTCCAAGTGAGCTGGAGCGCTGAGTTCTGAGCAGAAAACTGGATGTTCTAGTGTATGCACAAAGTTCTTTTCAAGCAAGAATTACAGAATGACTTCTTCAGTCAAATCCTACATATCTGAGTGCAGATTTAAAGATGAGTGACACATATTTTTCCTATTTCGTGCATGTAAAAGAGCTTCTCTGTAGTCTGAAATGTATGAGTAAATGACTAAACATAAGATTATACAGTAAATCTTTGCACTAATTTTCAAATTATAATTAAAATGTAGGGTTACCATCCGTCCGGGTTTCCCCGGACATGTCCAGCTTTTTCAGCTTTAAATGGCCACCCGGGGGAGATTTCTAATAAAGTAGAAATGTCCGGGATTTCCCCCTTCCCCTCATACAGAGTGCGGGGTGGCTGATTGGACGGCTGGGCCTGATTGAAAGCCGCTCGCAGCCACTGGGGCCTCTAGCAGCCAGAGTCCCTCCCCCTCCCCCGCTCCCTCCTCCCCTGCAGAGCAGCGCCACAATGTTTGGCTGCACGTGGAGCTCGCAGCTCTCCCTCAGCCTGGTGGGGGGGCAGGCAAGGGACAGGGAACAGGGGGGTTAGATTGGTCGGGGGTTTTGGGGGGGGGGGGCTGTCAGGAGAAGGGGGTGTAGAGAGCAGTTGGGGCAGGCAAGGGACAGGGAATGGGGGAGGTTAGATTGGTCGGGGTTTCTGGGGGGGCTGTCGGGAGAAGGGGGTGTAGAGAGCGGTTGGGGCAGTCAGGGGACGGGAAGCTGGGAGACTTAGATAGGGGGTGGGGTCCTGGGGGCAGTTGGGGGTGGGTCTCAGGAGAGGGCAGTCAGGGGACAGGTAGGGAGTAGGGGGATTCTGAGGGGGGTGGGAAGTGGGAGGGGGCGGGGCTGGGGCGGGGCTAGGGCGGCACCCCATGTCCTCTTTTTTGATTGTTGAAATATGGTAACCCTATTAAAATGTATATTTCTTTACTCAGTGAATATTGAGTAGGTGTCTTTCTCTTGGCAAAAAACTTTCGTAAACCTTTTTTACCAAAGCAGGCAATGAAGTACAGAAGTTCCCTACCTTAAAACAATACCAATTATTGTAATCTGTACTTGTCATACACATTACTTCAGACATTTTAAGGGCAATAACTGTTAAATTTGGTAACAATGTCTAGCATTTTAATGGCAGTAGTTAACTATGAACCACATTTTTCTTGTCCCGTTGCCCACTATATTTTTCCGACTGGAAAATGAAGAGTTTTCAGAGAGATTTTTTTTGTTTGTTTTGTATTGAAGCTACATCACTTCTTGTAGATAGTCACAGCAGCCAACATTCATTGTAAACTACGGTGGCATACACGATTCCATCTCCTCTACCCATTCACTTTTTCCTATCCCCTGGGCAGCAACTTAAATCCAATAAATTAGAAAATGGAAAGAATGACACACAGTAGTTTAATATTAAAACCAGCCCTAGCATAAGATTTATAAATTCATGTCATAAACTCAGTACAAGGAACAGGTTTTAAACTGGCAGTTGAATTTGGAATACAACAAGAATTACAATTAGACATTTAAAAATTAGAGTGATTTTAGATCAAGATGGTAGAAAAATCTAAGTCCTATAAAACCAAATTATAGTGCACCCAGGATGTTGATAACCCAGCACTTGGGGTTCTCAACATTTTACAACTATTTTCAGTTTCTTTCTTATTTTAAATGAAGTTAATAAGTAAATTAGAAACTTTTTATCAATCATGTCTTGATAAAAGACAATGTTAATTTTAAAAATGCGAAATGTGCAAACATGTAACTTCATTTGTTGGCTATTTTAAACATTTGAGGAAAATAACTGACACATGACAAACTATATTTACTAGACGTGTCTTCTCAAAGAGATTGGCCTGCTAGCTATCTGTTCCGACTGTGAAGCAGATTTCATCCTAATAAAAGAACAGTATCTAACTTAACTAGTTGTAAAAGTGCTCATCAGTAAATGAAGTATAACTAGTTCAGATCTTTTATACATCCCTCCACTGACAATCTGTGTTTTCTCCCATGCTGCCCCTCACACTTTAGAGGAAAGGCCCATAAAATTCCCCAAAGCCACTTAATTGTCTTCCAAATCCCTCCTTAAAACTCTTCTTTGCTATGATGCTTACTTCCTGGTGTACAGAGACGATTTATCATACTGACCAACACTGTCTCATTGTTTCCTTGTACTTCCTTGTCTGTCTATACCATCTGCTGTCTCTACAATACTTAGACTGTACGCTTATTGGGGGCAATGACTGTCTTTTTGTTCTGTGTTTGTACAGAGCCTAGTAAAACAGGGTCCTGATCCAGGGCTAGGGCTCCTAGGGGCTACAATACTAAAAATAATAAATACAGACCTATTTCAGCTTTCCACCTGCAAGGAAAGGGACTGCAGTGATACAACAGAAGGAATTAAAGCCTAAATCAACAAGGACTACTGGAAATGAATAATGTGAACTAAGGAATTCTTTTCCTGAATACCAATTTCCATATAGAACATTTTCTACAACAAGCTACCACAATTAACACGTACCATCCCCCACCCCACCCTAAGTCAAACCCACAATTAAATTGCACCACAAGTACTTCCTGCAGGCTCCCACTCAGTTTCTCAACGTCGCATTAAGTCTCTTTTACATGCCTATTTTGATCCTGCTTCAAATGAAGTAAGATGGGAATAAAGCTCCCATTTAGGGCCTCAGCAAAGCTGAAGATCAGAAACAGCAGGAGCAATTGCAGTGTTTAAAGCAGTTGAGTTGGAACACAAAACAACAACTTAGGCAAATAGGTGGTTTCCTCCCCACCAGCCATTTCCTATCCTCCTCAAAAATGTATTTTTAAGACAAGGTAAATAAACCTGAAAGAATTCAAATGGAAAATAAGAGTAGTTACAAGGGCAATGAATTACTAATTTTTAATTGAAGCCCTAGTCATAAACCAAATGTAAGAAGGCAGTTCTAGTTTAAACTCCTTTAAGCCCAGAACTGGCAAATGTCCATCTAGAAAGCATTAGCTTCCAAAGCATAACTCAGACCAGGTCTACACAGGTTTTTTTTAACTGACTTAACTATTTCATTTATGGTTTGTTTTTGTAGGTTTAATATTTAAACTGGTACAATCCCTAATTTTTATGCAGTTATATTGATATAGGGCACCTTTATACCCATATAGCTTATTCCACTAGTTTTATAGGAATAAACTATATTAGTGTAAGGGCTTCCACACGAGGGTGTTGTACCACTTAACTACAGCATTTCAAACACTTACAGTTAAAACAGTACAAATATTGTTTAGCCAAGCCCTCACAATGGTGTTTATGAGTTGTGACATGTCATTTGAAAGGTAGCAATGGGACTATACATACTATGGAAAATATGACTAAGGAAAAAAACTATTTTCAAAAGGTGTCAGTCTCCAAATAAGAGAACCCATCAACGAATACTTGACCCAAGATACCAGAATATCCTAAAAGCATTATTGTTCCTTTTGTTTCATCACAAATTAAGCTTCGTTATATTTTCAACACCACACAAAACAGTTACCCTACAGAAGTGTGGTTCTTCTAGATGCGTTCACCACACAGATTACACTGTTTGTAAGCAAGAGCCCCAACTACACAAAGTCAGATTCCTTTAGCCAGCAATGGCCACTGGGGCTATGCCTACACCTTAGGTACTCTCGCTTCCCCCTTCCCCCCACACCTGGAGGTATACAGGACAAAGTGGGCCCAGGGCAAAGGGTAGAAGAGTAGGATCACTGAATCCATCTGGACAATCCCCTACAGTCACTGATTCTTCAAGAGATAAGTAACCATTCTCTTCTCACGCGACTGTTGACATGGATTCCCATCTCAGTGACTAACAAGCAGTTGTCAAAATAGTGTCTTGTAAGTGCATGATTTGAGCTCTATGTTGTTGCCCTACAAATTTCAAATACAGGGACATTCCTCAAACAGGCAGCAGAGGCTGCCTCAGCCCTAGTGCAATGCAGGGCTGGCAGCTGGGACCCCAGGCATGCAGGGCTGGCAGCCAGGACCCCGGGCGCACGGGGCCTGCAGCAGAGTTTAACATTAACCGAAACTGATAAGACTGATGCTTATCGGTTAACTGGTTAAACTTTTACATTTTACCCCCCAGTCCAGGCCAATGGGGGCTGCGGGAAGCGGTGCGGGCCGAGGGATGTGCTGGCCGCCCTTCCTGCAGCCCCCATTGGCTTAGAGCAGCAAACTGTGGCCAGTGAGAGCCGTGATCGGCCGAACCTGCGGATGCGGCAGGTAAACAAACCGGCCCAGCCCGCTAGGGGCTTTCCCTGAACAAGTGTCGGACCAGCTTTGAGAGCCACTGTTCTAGAAGACTGAGACATCAGTTATTCAGCAAATCGAGAATGCCTGGACTCATTTTAAATTGGCATTTCCACGTATTTAGTGCCTATATTTAGGACATTAATGCCTTCTCTGCTGACCCAGAGAAGGAGGGAAAGCAAAAAAAGAGAAAGAGGCTATCCATGGGCAAAAAGAGGGCAAAACAAATCTGCATTCATCTACCACCTAGGCAGCTGCTGGGGAACAATTATTGAAGACTAGAAAAGATATTCTTGAAAAGAATTGGTTCCGATTATAGCAGCTCTCTCTATTTAACAAAAAAACAGCCCTGCTTTAAGTAGAATCCACTGCAATTAAAATAATAAAAACAAAGTAGAGAACAGTTTGTAATGGAGATTCTCTGTTTGCTTCCCTGGGTAAATGAATCCATGGAGCCTGAGGTATATATTTTTTCACCTATTGCTGCAGATTGGGACCTAGCCACATAACTATTTTCAATTTGCACCTTCTAGAATTCAGTGGTGGAAGCCAAGTTCCTCTGGTCACTTCTATTACAAACTACTCTGTGGCAGAGTTATTTTAGGTTGTTCATCCGAGTTAGAGTAGATTGTTTGCAGTTTTAGAACATATGCAGTTGCTTGTTTAGCATCTTCTAATGGTTGTTTAAAAAGGGAAGGTCAATTTCATAAGGAGAGCTTTGGCTCCCACTGTTGTGAGGACATCATGGCAGGCTGGATAAAGAGAACGTGGACAATGTTTCTAGCTGAGATGTAGGAGATGGTTATGGAGTTCTGACCCACTACACGCAGGATGGTCCTATGGGCTTCCTGGTGATAAAGACCAGTAGGGAGGTCCTGGATGTGCTGTCAAGGGAGGTGGTTAATGCCTCATTCCAACTGGGTGGCATGCCCTTCATGTTCACATTGAACAAATTCTGAGCAATGGACAAACCTGCATGAACTTGAACATTTTGGTTAATAATTTATCAGTCTCCTCTCTTTCTGGAGAAAGGTATTTGAGATGCTTGCTGGGCAGTTCCAGGCACACTTGGACTTGATTGGTTCCTTTTATATCTTTCAGTCATGCTTCAGATTGCTATATGGCACAAACAGCCAGGGTCAATAATTTTCTGCTGGTTACAGACAATCAAGAATTGTCCTTATTGATTAAGTTTGATCTCTTAGCTGCCTTGATACCATGGGCCATCAAGTGTTCAAGAAGCTGTGGTGATAAGTCAGATCTTCCCCTCTCCCCTGGCTTAGTAGGAGTAGTTGGCAAGACAGTCCCACAAATCCCTTCAGCATCCTCTCTAATATGGGTGCCCTTTTCCAGTCTGTAGCACTGAAGTCTGATACATACTGCTTTAGATAGAGAACTCATGAGGGGCAGGAATCCAATTAAAATATTAGCAGGCATGTAGAGGTGTATGACCCTTACTATTGTCAGAGGAATGTCCCATCTGGCTAAGGACAAGCTACTTGGCAGCCTGTATAGGGTAGTTACTATAGTGAGTTAGAAGGCAGGCTGGATTGCAGCAGGGTCGATCTCCCCGGTATATCCAGCCATAAGGTAACAACAGTCCAACTGAATCAGGAAGCATTTACAAGAAGGCCATGTACCAATATGGATGGACTAGACAGGCATATTTCTCCTTCCATTCATAAAGTTCTATATTTAATAGTTTCTCTGAAATAATATTCAGTAATCACTTGTTAAATATCTAAAAATACTATAATTCATTGAGTTATGCATACCAAATAGTCCAGAGATTATATAGGGTACTTGAGGAAACAGACTAACGAAACTGAACAGTTTGCTAAAACAAAAATATATCTAGACCCCAAGGCTGCCTTCCATTCTGTAAGCTGTAGCTGTATTGTGTTTCAGGACTTTTTATCCAAAGTCCTGCAATTCCCACTTCTCTTTTTTAATAAGCAATTAATAATGCTACACCACCACTGAAGAGTGTGCATCTTTTTGTTTCAAAGTTTTTTGTTTGTTTTTTTCCACTTACTGCAGAAACAAGTTAATGAAAACACACAGGAGATGAGCTACTGTTATAGGCTCGATCAAATGCCTTATTACAAACATCTAACTTGAGTTACAAAAAATGCTTTTCTAAAAATGAAAGAAGATAATATTCTAACACAAGCAGTAGTGCCCCCAACATGAAGTAACTATTTTGGATCTCATAATGACATATAAAGATTAATCTATTGCTTGACTGAAGTTGCTGATGGCCTCAGGACCAGTGATCATGACTTGATTACATTCAATATGGGCAGAGAACAGTACCAAAATAGTTGGTACTTCAAAAGGGTTTATTTCCCAAAGTGAGAAAAATCTTGAGCTAAATTGACTGGAAAGAAAAATTTAGACTGAAAAATATGAATGAAAATTGGGAGTCCTTTACGAAAAGTTCGTTAGCTGGCCAAAAGTCCACAATCAAAGAGGACAAAAACTTTGGCTAAAAGCCCACCCTAGTTCGATGGCCAAGTAAAGACAGCAATTAGTATATATAAAATAAATGGAAGACAGGGAAAATAAATAGCACTCCATATAGATCAGAAAAGTGCAGAAAATCGATAAGGGAAGCTAAAGACATCAGGGAAAAAAAAGTCATGGCTGGCAGAACTAAGGATAAAGAAGAATTGTTAAGTATACTTCGAACAAGAGATCCTAGCAGTGGTATGAAGCCATTACTAGATGAAGATGGTAAAATTGTTAATGATGCAAATATAGGCAAAAGTGTTCAGTAAATAATTCTGTTCTGTATTTGGAAAGAAGGAGGATGATTTATTCATATAACATGAGGATAATTAAGAATTTTCCACTCCATTGGTAACTAAGAAGGACATTAAATAGCATCTACTAGGGATAAACATTTAAAAGTCAGTAGGCCTGGTTAACTTGCACCCAAGATTCCTATAAGAATTGGCTGAGGAGATCTCTAATGTGTTGATAATTTTTTTTATAAATCTTGGAATACCGGGGAAATTCCTGAAAATGAAACGTTGTGCCAATATTCAAAAAGGGCAAGCAGAATGACTCAGGGTAACTATAGGCCAGTTTGCCCAACATCAATCTTGGGTAAGCAGAAAAAGCTGGGAAAAGCTGACATGGACTTCAATTCATAAAGAACTAAAAGCATAGAAATATAATTAATATAATATAATAGGAATATAATTAATGGAAGTCCATATGGTTTTATTGAAAATAGGTCTTGTCAAACAAATCTGATTTCGTTCTTTAATGAAATTACAAGTTTGGTTCATAAAGGTAACTACATAGATGTAATACCCTTAAGGGTTTTGCTACGCATTTGACTTACCACCACACAGCATTCTAATTAAAAAATTAGCAATATACAATATGAAAACACATGTTAAATGGATTAAAAACTGGCTCAGAAATCTCAAGAAGTAGTTATCAATGGGGAATCATCATCTAATGGAGGTGTTTCTTGTTGGGTTCCACTGGGATGGGTACCAGGTCTGACATGTTTCAACATTTTTTATCAGAAATCAGAAAATAAATATAAAATCTCTGCCAATAACATATGTGGTTAACACAAAGATTGGTGGAGTTATAAACAATGATGAGGACAGGGCAGTGATACTGAATGACTAAGATTGGTTGGTGAGCTGGGCCCATTAAAACAAAATGTATTTGAATACAGCCAAATGGAAATGTATACATCTAGGAAGACAGAATGCAGGCCATACCTAAAGTATGGAGGACTTTTTCCTGAAAGCAGCAACTCTGAGAAGGATTTAGGGGTCATAGTGGACAGACTACTGAACATGAGCTCCCAGTGTGATGCTGTGGCAAAAAGGGCTAATGAGATGCTTGGATGTATCAATAGGGAAGCAGTGAAGAGAAGTAGGAAGGTGATTTTACCTCTTTATAGAGCACTTGTGAGACTGAGGTCTGGTCTACACTAGGAAATTAGGTTGGTATAATACGTTGCTCAAGAGTGTGAAACATCTACACCCGTAAGTAACACAGTTAAACTGACCTAACCCCCAGTGTAGACACTGTTAGGTCAGTGACTCTCAGGGAGATGGAGTACCTATGCCAATAGGAGAGGCCCTGCCATCAGCATAGGTAGTTATCTTGACTGAAGTGCTATAGCTGCGCTGCAGCAACATTTTAACATTTGGTAGACATGCCATCATACTAGAATACTGTAAACAATTCTGGTGTTCACATTTTCAAAAGGATGTTGACAAATTGGAGGGGGTACATAGAACAGTCACACAAGTGATTTGAGGCCGTACATTGAGAGACTTAGAACTCAAAGTGTTTAGTTTACCAAAATATTGAGAGGTGACTTGATTACAGTGTATAAGTATCTTCACCGGGAGCAAATAGTGAGCTCTAAAGGACTCTTCAATCAAGTGGTGAAAGGCATAACAAGAACCACTGGCTGGAATCTGAAGCTTGATAAATTCAAATTAGAAATTAGGCACAAATTTTTAACAGCATGGGAGATTAATTATTGGAAAAAATAACCAAAGGAAGAGGGGATTCTCCATCTCTTCAAATCAAGACTGGATGCATTGCTGAAAGGTACGCATTAACCAAACAAATGTTTTTGGGCTCAATACAGGGTAGATATGTGACATTTAAATGTCTATGACGCACAGGAAGTCAGACTAAGTGATCTAAGACTAGAAGAGACCCTTAAGCTATTAATATATGTAATATTAATGTGTGTATGTGTGTGTGTATATATATATA
>NC_048300.1:13006014-13050344 GCF_013100865.1 Trachemys scripta elegans
TATGTGTGTGTGTATATATATATATATATATATATATATATATATATATACACACATACACACACACACACACACACACACACACACACACAAAATTATGATTTTAATATTAGTGTGTTCCTTTTACAACTCTTAATATCTTATCATTTTACAAAATTTTGCTACCAGTTGCTGTATTGATGTGCACTGCCTGTGAATTCCTCAATCATTATCAGCTAGCCTTTGGCTGGCCATGATGTGAACCACTTGACTTCAGAATAGACGTTAGCCCAGGACTAGTGAAGGCTGCAAAAAACTTAGATAAACAGAGAAGCAAGTCAATTTTATACTACCCGCTTGACCAGCTTGTTTCTGGAGTTTTATACATGGATATTCTGTACTTTTATGTCACGAATACAATGTTAAATTTGCCAAATATTTACTTTTTTTTAAAGAAAAAAAATTATTTGCAATACACCGTGTTCTATTTCAAGCCTGGCTTTCCTTCTATGACTTAGCCTTACTTGCAATACAACAAAATTCCAGCCTTTATGACAGAAGATTATTTTTTGATCAATAGAAGTCGGCAGCCCAGGCATTTGTGGTTTTTCTCTGGAAAGCATTTGCAGCCACAGGCTCAAAGGAGGAAGAAAGGGAGAGGGATTAACTTTCTTCAATGAAGGTCAAAAACATAATTTAAAAGTGAACCAAGAGAAGCAGCTGTGTCTGTCAGCCCAATCAAGATTACCAGCTGGAGAATTTACCAGCAATATGAAAACAATGTACACCAGATGTCAAACGATGCAACTACGACTAGGAAAACATTTCTGGGTATGGCACTGTATTGCTAGTGCTTATTACTAACCAGATTTCATATGACATACTAAAGACTTCAGCAGGCTACCACCAGCTAGGAACAAACATTTCCTCACAACCAGCTCTAGGAGCCATATTGTGTAAACAAAATCAGCTTTTATTTCTAATATAATTTAACATTTCACTTCTTTTAATGACTATATTTCAGGATCAAAAATATAAAGAATGAAGCAGGTTTATGCATTCACGTCTGCTGCATGCTGGGACATCTGCAGCTGGGCTTGTTCTAGCTTCACTAACTTGAGTTTGAGAAACTAGATTCTTTTAAAATAAAAATCTAAAATAAACAAGAACTCAGTGACACCGCATTTCAGTTGATTATCCAAGGAAATAAGCTGTACACGTGCCATAGAAAAGTATGCACCATTGGCCGCTGTGTCAGCACCTCTGTAACCAGCTGCTTTTCCTCCTTCTCCTCAGGTTATTGTCTACATTGTGAGTGAAGGGGTATGATACCCTTGCTCATGTACACTTACTCATGGTAGCGCTCATCGGTTCAGGTGGGCTTGTAATTGGCACAGCTCAGCTGTGCCTTCACTGCTGTGACTACACTGCTAATTATACTTGCACTAGCTCAATGTGAGCTAGCAGGAGTATGTGTACATGGCAGGGGAATCTCACCCCTGGGTCGTAGTGTAGACTTAGCCTCTGTTGGTATCCTTGTCTTTGTTTCTCTCTACATACAGTACTTATTCCTCAGAGGTGCTCATCTACTCCCATGGTTTCAGATATCACATTTGTGATAATTACTTGTAAATCTACCTCAGACAGAAATACAGGACTGCACAGAAGGGAGAAATTGTCCTCCTGGACATCCCACTAATTAAACACAGCAAAAAGCAAACCTCTTTTTGAACCCTCTCCTCCCCGCCCTTTAACACTGCTGAACTACACCCCTGATCACTCAGACTCGCAGTTACTGGGGTCATCTCTCTAACTTTCTCCCAAAGCATCCAGGCTCTCATCAAATCATCTCACCCCTCTAGCTGTAAAACTGATCCGCCCTCTCTCACCAAGTTCCTTCTCTAGTTTTGTTTCCACATCAATTTGTACTCATTCTCATGTTCAAATTCTACGCAGCTCTGTTCCTGCCTGCATCTCACCTTCTTCTGCTTTCCTTTCCACACTGTATGCTCTGCCCACACTTCTCTCCAGAATGTCCCATTTGCCTCTCACTCACTCCAGTCTTCTCCCCAGCACCGCCCCATGCCTGAAAACAGCTCGCCTTGTCCTCATCCATGGTACATCGCTCCTAGATGGCATATCCCTCTCTTTTGTTTCACTTTCCATCACTACACTCAACTATCATAGAATCATAGAATATCAGGATTGGAAGGGACTTCAGGAGGTCATCTAGTCCAACCCCCTGCTCAAAGCAGGACCAATCCCCAGACAGATTTTTACCCCAGTTCCCTAAATGGCCCCCTCAAGGATTGAACTCACAACCCTGGATTTGGCAGGCCAATGCTCAAACCACTGAGCTATCCCTCCCCTATGTGCTGATCTGAATTCTTTATGATAAAGGATCCTATGAATAAGCTTAGATTTTTTGTGTTATACCCTCTTCTCTCATTTCCAACCCATCATGGGGTATTTCAGTTTCTATATCAATTATCTGCCTAAGGGCTTGTCATCACACAAAAACTGTAACATCTAACGACATCAGTATAGTTAAAATAGTACAATCCACCTAGGATTAATAGCTATTCCCGTAAATGAACAGCAACAAGCTATACTAATATAAGGCACCTCTATAAACTGCACCCACACTAGCAGTTGTTTCAGTATAGCTACCTGTTTCTTTAAAAATATCACACCCCAATCAAAACAACTAAATCTGTATAAAACTGCTGTAGACGTTGCCTTTACATAACCACTTCTAAGAAAGGTGTTATTTTCCCTATGCATCTGTGAGGCACCATGCACGCCTATGGAAGCTATGAATAATGATCACCTTAAATGGTGAAAAGAGGAAATTCAATGCACTTGATGACTAGATACTTAACACTATGTACTAGAGTACAGTCTAAAGTCTCATTCTGATTAGAATGCTTAAAAATAAACCAAACAGCATCCATTTACTTCACTTATCTAAAAGCAGAAGAGTTCCTATTCTGCTTCACTTTTCCTTTCAACATGTAGCAGTACATTTCTTTTGATTCATGTTTTCAATCTATATTGCTAGGATCAAGATTGGAAAAACAGTTTAATTAAATGATAAGAGATTTATCATAATCTAAATAAGCAAGGCTTTAAAAATACAAGAATGTGAAGGGCATGCCTTTGTAAAAGTCAGAGTTGTTAGTAACCTCCTATGAAGGGAAGTAGGAAGGGTCTAAACATTATTTACACAAATCTAAAATATCAAATGAACACAGGGCATATCACCAATGAAAAGCACTATCAAAATGAGCAAGGGTGGCAAACTACCAGTGAGATAGCTGATTTGAACACTCAAGTCCAAGCAGAATGCTAAAATACACACTGATTTCATACAAATTGGTAGCTTTCTTTTTCATTAATTCATTATTACATCTTTTACTTGCAGACCTTTATAGAAGTCTGATCTTAAGGATGTTTTGTGTTAACAGTATTGGTCACTAGCCTGACCAAGGAGTAGAAAGTGCCCCATCAGTGGCAAGGTTGCAGCTAATCGAGTAAACGGAATCTTATTTTACGTCGCTTTTAAAATAATATTTCAACAGTTTGAGTTAATTTACGTGAATTCAAAATAAAATTGAAGTCATTGTAGAAGTTTTTAGGTCACAACTTATTCCTTAGGGCTTACCTTGGCTTTGCCATCCTGTGCTGACATATATCCTACACACATGCTCTCTGTTGTATGACTCCACAAGAACTCCACTATAAGGAAAAATGTAACAAGTCACAAACAAATACATTCATTTTAAGTGTGGGAAAACTTCACTTTTAACAAAACCAGAAATTAAAGGGACAACTCAAACCTAGCTTAAAGTTTAGGTTTGGTGCTTTTATAAAAATTTAACAAAATTATTTACAAGAAAACAGTAATTCCAGTGGAAGTAAGAGTAAGCACTCCTTGTAGTAGTTGCAAATAAATACTGTAGCACTAATAACCAGAAATAAATGGCATATATAGTGAAAAGTAGCATACATTTTTAAGTTGTATTTATTTATTTGTAAGGTAAGTAATTTTTTTTTTTTACAGTACGATTACTAAAAAGGAGAATGTCTCTTTAAAATTAAAATTCAGACATATATAAAGCATATTACTGTGCTTTATTTTTTCTCCCTTGCTTAACAAAAATTTTCAACTGTTAAAATGATTTATTCTTAGTACTGGGTAATCCCTATTTACTGTGATAGACTTTTTTTCTACTCAAAATGTATAATTTGAGAGACAAAAATATCAAGTGTTTCTGCCGTCCAGAGCTCAGTTTCATAAAACTCTACTGTGTGTAATATACATAGTAAACTGAAGACTCTTTTCGATTACTTACCTGCTATCAAAGAATAATGTTTTAAAACAACTAAATCTTTCTCCAGTACAAAATAGAAATCAAATAGATACTCAGAACTCTTCACCTGTCTAACAAACTTTAAGTCTGGGTTCAGCAAAATGGCCTTTGGAACATTTACATTCACCCACTAATCCCGAAGAACACTTTTTAAATTCAGACAATTCTAGGAAAAACAGGTTTGAGAATTTTGAAGAAGATATTGCCAGAATCTGTGCAAGTCAAACAATAAGAGAAAAAGGAGTTCTATACTTAGATACGTCCTTCTCACTGATTAATGAGTGAATTTGTCAAATATAGTAAGAAAACAGGATCACACAATTGGAGTGCACTGGTTCTCCCAGATCATTATTTTCCATAGACCAAAGACGGCACGCGAGCCGATTTTTAATGGTACACAGCTGTCTGCCGGGGTCCCAGCTCCACTCAGCCCCCCCACCCACCACTCTCTCCTGCGGGGGCAGGAGGCAGAAGCTTGGTCCTGCCAGCAGCCAAGCTTCCCCCTCCCCCGCTTCTTCCCCCAGCGTGGTGCTTTCCTGCCCCTCCTCCTCTCCTTCCCTGTGCCGATCAGCTGATCACCCTTGCCAGCGGGAGGGAAGAGGAGCAGAGCTGCAGCATGCTCGCTGCTCCGGGGAGGAGGCAGAGAAGAGGTGGGGACGAGGCCCTGGGAGAAGAGGTGGGGACGAGGCCCTGGGGGAAGAAGTGGGGACGAGGCATATCCCCTCCAGTCCCCTGCTGTGAGCACCCCCATGAGCCGAGCACCCCAGCCCTCTGCCCTGACCCCTGAACCCCCTCACACACACCCAGCTCTCTGCCCTGACCCCTGCACCCCCTCACACACCTCCAGCCCCTGTTCTGACTCCTGCACCCCCCACACATACCCAGCCCCCCCATGCCCCAACTCTTGCACCCCCCCATATCCCCTCTCCCACCCTGAGCATCAAACGGGAGTTCCTGCAAATACCCCCCCCCACATTCCCATCTGCACCCCGGGTCTGGGGTCCCAGCTGCTGGCCCCGCTCAGCCTGCGGCCGGTCTGGGGTCCTGGCTGCCAGCCCCTTGCCAGCCCGGATCCCGCTGGTCCCACTCAGCCCGCTGCCGAACTAGGTGAACGGAACCCCAGGCCGGCAGTGGGCTGAGTGGGCCGGTGACATAAGATCAGCATTTTAATTTAATTTTAAATTATGCTTCTTAAACATTTTGAAAACCTTGTTTACTTTATATACAACAATAGTTTAGTTATATAATATAGACGTATATAGAGAGACCTTCTAAAAACGTTAAAATGTATTACCTGCATGCGAAACCTTAAGTTAAAGTGAATAAGTGAAGACTTGGCACACCACTTATGAAAGGCTGCCGATCCCTGCCATAGACATTTCTAGTTTAAAAAAAATCTTGCAATTTTTTGTACTATTGCTGTCTGTGGAGTTTTCTAAATACACAAGTGACTGCAGTTAAATAATCACAGTTTCTTTTAGGAAATTGAGTCACTCAATTTGAAAACAAGACTTAAACACTGGAAATTTTCAGCAATAGGCGAGGTAGGCAATTAGCTCCTTTTGGACAACTAATTTAATTTCATTTTCTAACTTTACTTTCCAAAGTGCAGAGAAAGACTATACAGTATACACTTAGAATACAAAAGAATGAATGCTGATAACTGTTATAAATGAATGTGTGAAATGTTATTAAGTTTTAAGGATATTTTAGCCTTTATTGTCCACCACCTACGTTCTACATAATAGCTGTGAATTTTACTACTGAACCTTCACAGCTGAGTAGCTGTGCGTGTTCATAATGAGTCTCTTCAAGCTGCAGATAGTGCTAGTTTCTAGACGTGCTAGAACTAAAATTAAGATCTCAAATTTATGTAAATTCACTGCTCTGAACAGATTCCCTGGAATAGCACAGTTCATTAAAAACAAAAATGCTCAACCTACCTTGTATGTTTATTTCAGCTCTTTAAAAAAAAAAAAAAAAGACACAAACCAATAGCTTATATGAATATCCAGCATGTGACATGTCATTTATACAAAAATAATGCGTTGCCATCTTCAAGAACTGAAAGTGCATATAAAGCTCCAAAAGGGATCTACTATCTATACTGATTTATATCTAACAATGTCGTCTGAATTATGCAGTTTAAAAATCTGATTCTATTTCAGAAATTCCCAAAACCCTTACCTCCATTGATTGAACTTTGAAAAATTACAATAGGAAAACATCTCTGGAGGAGCCTTTGATCTTGACTTGAGAAATTCAATTATATTCATTTTTCCCTATATAATTTTAAAGAATTTTTAAGAGGCGAGAGTACAAACCTTAATGCTGCTCATTATCTCTTGAAACATATGCTTACAAAAGCAAGATGCATCAGTGCCATGTGATAGTATGGCATTAAGATTTGTTTAAATTTTCAGAAAGCCAAAGCAATGATTTAGTATAGATAATGTGCTCATGACAACGTCAGTTAGGTAATCCTGCAGGTAAAAATGCAGAAGGGCAAAATAATCTTAATACAAATCTAAGGATACATTCTCAGCTTGATACAAAGTGAGTTGCAGATATGGATCTCCATAAATTGCCACTAGAGCACATGATAAGGGCATGGGGTCCAAGGAAAAAGCAAATATCATCACTGAATAATGATAGTGACAGCACTAAGATGTTTGAAAGGGAAGACTTGTCACTATTGTTAAATATTGATCAGACACAAGACATTAATCTTGCTACCAAATGTGTTAAGTGAAAGGTTAATTTAATTCACATACAATGTCACATGTTGTTCTTTCATGTCTCATCATGCTTACATTTTAGTTCTATTAACTCCTTCATGCAGACAGTGTTGATTTCTTGGCATACTTCCCATTACATGTCAGTAATGTCAAGTTCTTACAACAGCATATAATCCTATTGCTAATTCATCCATTTTTTGTGTTGTGAAGTGTAAGTTGCACTTATGAGATCTTGCATATGTTCAGCAATACCCAATCTTGACTCAGGAATTACATATTTTAATAGTTTTGACTTTTTAATGGTTGTATAACAACAAGTGGCCTGATTATCAAAGGTGCTGACCCCATAGAGGTACAACTGATGTCACTGGGAGGGATGATCACAGTCTTTTGAAAAAATGGTGCTATAAGTACATTAAGATGTTACAAAGTAAGAAAAACACCTCCCAATGATTCTGTAGCAGTTGTTGAAAAATTGTTACAATATCAACTCTAAGAAACTATTATGTGCCAAAAAGACACTCCTCCCCCCAAAAAACCTCCCTATGTCCCTGTATGACTTATCACCCACTGTTCCTTTACATCCAATGCAGTGTCAGAAGAACTATAAGGATATATGTCATAGATCTCTGGTTTCTTGGGACAGTAAGGTCTGGGAAATACGGTAAGGGCAGTGTGCTCCATTGTTAGAAGAGTGAGACCTCTTTGGCCAGTTGAAGAATGTCAAATTACAACAAATATCCTTGAGACAAGGTGGGTGAGGTAACATCTTTTACTGGATCAACTTCTGTTTGTACCTTGTGGTCCCTTCTAATCCTCTGATTCTATGATTCTGCTGGTGAGAGAGACAAGCTTTCAGACTACACAGAGCTCTTCATGTCTGAGAAAGGTACTAAGGCTATGTCCACACTAGAGAGCTTACAGTGGCTGTTTTGATTAATTTTGTTCTCAACCTATTGATTTTGTGCTGAGTGCATGTTTGTTCCCTTTTGTTATTGTGTAACTCCTTCCTGACTACTCTTGGAACAAAGAATATGTGTTACAAGATGGGGTACTGTATTCTAGATGTATTGAAACAAAGAGACTTTGAGATCACGGAAAATAACCAATAGACTCTCTCCTCCCTGGGCTAAAGTAATCATTGGATGCATAAACAGGTGACTATGAAGTAAGAGTGGAGAGATGATGTTACTTCCGCATACAGCTTTAGCAAAACAGTTACCAGAGTATTGTGTCCACTTCTGGCAAACCCACTTCAAAAAAGAGGTTGAAAAATCAGAACGGTTTCAGAAGAGAGCTACAATAATTTCAGGCCTTGAAAACACATCTTATAGTACAAGGCTGAAGCTCAATGTATTTAGTTTACCCAGGAGAAGATTGAACGGAGCCTACGTAGAGAAGATATTAATAACAGAAAATGGTATAACGAGATCCAACGGTTAGAAGTTTAAAATAGACAAATTCAGACTGGCTATGTCTACATTATATACTAGGAGTGTGATTTCCAGCTCACATACACATACTTAATGATAGCTCTCATCTGAGCTAGCATGCTACAAATAGTAGCATCGCCATGGTAGCACAGTCAGAAGCAGTGGTGGTACAGGCTAGCCACACCAAGTACAAACCAGCTTGAACCCCGTGGGTACCAACTAAGGGCTTGTACCATCACTGCCACTGAGCATGCAGTTGCTGCCTTTGTCACCATGGCTACACTACTATATTTTTAGCATGCTAGCTCAGATGAGAGCGAGTTGAATATGAGTACGCAAGCAGGGAATCACACTCCTAGCTTGTAGTATAGATGTAGCTTTGAAATTAGCTCAGTCAGAGTTACAGGCTTGATTCAGAAATTGGGTGAGGGTCTATAGCCCATATTAATGCAGAAGGTCATACTACATGATCAGAACAGTCCCCCTTGTCACTAATTTCCATGAAAACCTCTACTAATTGAATTAAAAGACTAACTGCCCACTACTGCTGCCAGAAACTAAGGCCTGGTCTACACTACGAGTTTAGGTCGACTTTAGCAGGGTTAAATCGAATTAAGCCTGGACATGTCCACACGACGAAGCCCTTTTTTTTGACTTAAAGGGCCCTTTAAATCGGTTTCTTTACTCCACCTCCGACGAGTGGATTAGCGCTAAAATCGGCCTTTGTAGGTCGGATTTGGGGTAGTGTGGACAGAATTCGACGTTATTGGCCTCTGGGAGCTATCCCACAGTGCTTCATTGTGACCGCACTGGACAGCACTCTCAACTCAATGCACTGACCAGGTAGACAGGAAAAGCCCCGCGAACTTTTGAATTTCGTTTCCTGTTTGCCCAGCGTGGAGAGCACAGGTGACCACGCAGAGCTCATCAGCACAGGTAACCATGATGGAGTCCCACGATCGCAAAAGAGCTCCATCATGGACCGAACGGGAGGTACGGGATCTGCTTGCCATATGGGGAGATGAATCAGTGCTAGCTGAACTCTGTAGCAATAAATGAAATGGCAAAATATTAGAAAAGGTCTCAAAGGCCATGAAGGACAGAGGCCATAACAGGGACGCACAGCAGTGCCGCGTGAAAATTAAGGAGCTAAGGCAAGCCTACCACAAAGCCAGAGAGGCAAACAGAAGGTCCGGGGCGGAGCTGCAAACATGCCGCTTCTACGCGGAGCTGCATGCAATGCTAGGGAGTGTAGCCACCACTACCCCAACCGTGTGCTTTGACTCAGTCAATGGAGAAACACGCAACAGGGAAGCTGGTCTGGGGTACGAGGAAGATGATGATGAAGACAATGAAGATAGCTCACAGCAAGGAAGCGGAGAAACCGGTTTCCTCAACAGCCAGGATATGTTTATCACACTGGACCTGGAACCAGTAACCCCCGAACTCACCCAAGGGCATGCTCCCAAACCCTGAGGGCACCCAAGGGGCTCTGGTAAGTGTACCTTTGTAAATATTACACATGGTTTAAAAGCAAGCGTGTTTAATGATTAATGATTAATTTACCCTGGCAATCGCGGCCAGTACAGCTACTGGAAAAATCTGTTAACGTGTATGGGGATGGAGCAGAAATCCTCCAGGGACATCTCCAGAAAGCTCTCCTTCATGTACTCCCAAAGCCTTTGCAAAAGATTTCTGGGGAAGGCTGCCTTATCCCATCCGCCATGGTAGGACACTTTACCACGCCAGGCCAGTAGCACGTAGTCTGGAATCATTGCATAACAAAGCATGGCAGCGTATGATCCCGGTGTTTGCTGGCATGCAGACAACATCCATTCCTTATCTCTCTTTGTTATCCTCAGGAGAGTGATATCATTCACGGTCACCTGGTTGAAATGGGGTGATTTTATTAAGCGGACATTCAGAGGTGCCCGTTCCTGCTCAGCTGAACAGAAATGTTCCCCACTGTTAGCCACGCGGTAGGGGGAAGGGGTGAAGTGATCATCCCAGAGAATTGGGTGTGTGTGTGGGGGGGGGGTAGTTGGGTTTGTGCTGCATGTTAACCCGGAAACCGCAGCTGTTTATGTACTCGGTGGCTTGGTGCTCCGGTGCCAAGATAGGGATATGGGTTCCGTCTATCGCCCCACCACAGTTTGGGAATCCCATTGCAGCAAAGCCATCCACTATGACCTGCATGTTTCCCAGAGTCACTACCCTTGATATCACCAGGTCTTTCATTGCCCTGGCAAATTGGATCACAGCAGCCCCCACAGTAGATCTTCCCACTCCAAATTGATTCCCGACTGACCGGTAGCTGTCTGGCGTTGCAAGCTTCCACAGGGCTATTGCCACTCGCTTCTCAACTGTGAGGGCTGCTCTCATCTTGGCATTCTGGTGCTTCAGGGCAGGGGAAAGCAAGTCAAAGTTCCATGAATGTGTCCTTACGCATGCGAAAGTTTTGCAGCCACTGGGAATCGTCCCACACCTGCAACATGATGCGGTCCCACCAGTCTGTGCTTGTTTCCCGGGCCCAGAATCGGCGTTCCACGGCATGAACCTGCCCCAGTAACACCATGATTTGCACATTGCTGGGGCCTGTACCTTGTGAGAGGTCTACGTCCATGTCCATTTCCTCATTACTCTCGTCGCCGCGCTGCAATCGCCTCCTCGGCTGGTCCTGGTTTTGCTTTGGCATGTCCTGGCTCTGCATATACTCCAGGACAATGCGTGTGGTGTTCATAGTGCTCATAATTGCCGCGGTGATCTGAGTGGGCTCCATGATCCCAGTGCTATGGCGTCTGGTCTGAAAAAAGGCGCGAAACTAGTGTCTGACGGAGGGAGGGAGAGGCGACTGATGACATGGCGTACAGGTACAGGGAGTTAAAATCAACAAAGGTGGCTGTGCATCAGGGAGAAACACAAACAACTGTCACACAGAATGGCCCCCCCAAAGATTGAATTCAAAACCCTGGGTTTAGCAGGCCGTTGATTTCATGGAGGGAGGGGGAAGCAAATGAATACAGAACAAATCTGGTCCATCTATTTTTTAGATCTTAAGCTGGCAGCAGACGGTGCAGCATGACTGATAGCCATCGGCATCTTCTGGGTGCTTGGCAGAAAATGATGTACTATGACGGATAGCCATCATCGTCAAGACGGTTCAATGGGACTGCCGGGTCTCCAGGAGACAAAATGAAGAATCAGATGCCCAGAGTGGAAAGTTTGGTTCAATATTTCTCAGAGGAATCTGCTGAAGAAGTTTCCCGGGTGCCTCTGATTGAACTCACTGAGAGTTCAGAGAGTGGCTGAGGAATATGATGATGACAGATATCAATTGTAATACACCATCCACTGCCAAAAGGCAAGGAGCTGCTGCTGTGTAGCAATGCAGCTCCACATCTGCCAGCACCCAGATGACATATGGTGACGGTGAGCTGAGCTGAGCGGGCTCCATGCTTGCCATGGTATTTTGTCTGCACGGGTAACCCAGGTAAAAAGGCACGAATCGACTGTCTGCCATTGCTCTGAGGGAGGGGGAGGGGCCTGACGACATGTACCCAGAACCCCCGCGACACTGTTTTTGCATCGTCAGGCATTGGGATCTCAACCCAGAATTCCAATGGGCAGCAGAGACTGGGGGAACTGTGGGATAGCTACTCACAGTGCAATGCTCCGGAAGTCGACGCTAGCCTTGGTACTGTGGACGCTGCCCGCTGACTTAATGCGCTTAGAGCATTTTATGTGGGGACACACACAGTCGACTGTAAAAAACCGATATCTATAAAACCGGCTTCTATAAATTCGACCTAATTTCGTAGTGTAGACATACCCTAAGAGTTATCTTTGGGCCAGCCACTAAAAAGGAACAATAATGAAACCGTTATGTAGGAATTACTCTTTTTACAGACAATATACCTAGATATATAGTTGGCAGGTTCTTTCTAAGAGGTAATGTGTGACTGGTTATCGCTCTGATTCTCAAGCTGCTCCAGCTCCAACATAAAGTTATATTAACCCTCATGCAGCTCTAAATTATGGACAAATAGCTATGATAGCTAAGGGACCATACACTAACTGTCTATTGGCACAGAATGAGCAGAAATCTGCTGCCCCGCCTTCTCCCATTTCCCCTTTCATGGCTTCTACACTGGGGTGCAGAGGGAAAGTGCTGGTGTAGAAGCCAGGATCACTAACACAAAGTTACCTTCTGATGAAGGAATTATCAACTTGGTAGCTGTAACCAGATTCCACCCCTTTTGCAATGCGCAGGCAGCACAAAGAGGCTGGAACAGGAGTGGGAGATTTGGTCCCTGGGTTCTATTCCCACATCTGCCACAAGTGACCATTAATCATTCTGTAAAATGGTGGAACGTGTCTCCCTTCCAGAGTAGCAATGAAGCTGCAAGGGTTGCAATGTGCACAAATGTTATTACCAATCAGCAGAAGAGGCAAGACAAACATATGCTCTTCTGGTTCCCAGACCAGTGCAAATTTTCTTAGTGCCAAGAGTATTTTGATGGGAGAAATACAGTAGTAGCAGTAAGAAGAGAATGACTCATTTTGTCTGTGTGACATCTGTTTGGAGGCAAAGCATGGGGCTGAAGTCCACAGTGTAGACTGAATAATTAGGCATTTCAGGAGCAAACATGTCAAATCCTACTGTGCACATGCAAACGTCAGTGCTGTGGCTTATCTGGATGGATTTTCATGGGGGCAGCAAAAGGAATTTCTGACCCTAGGAGTCTGGTGACCCTGCCAAATTTCAAGTCCATGTTCCAAACCATCATACACATTTTGGTCTCTGAGAAAAAAAAGAGGTAAACATTCGTACATAGCACATTTTGGCATGCAATGCACTGAGCAGCTTTAACAGCAGGATGTATGTGCATGCGTCTTTCTTTACCAGAAATGTGATGCTCTTTTTTGGAGAAAGTGTTTTAAAAATATTTTTAAAAAAGAATCCAAGCAACTAAAATGAAAATATTACTACTGTTATCTACACTCTCACTAAAAAGGACTCTGGCTCCATAGACCAATACGGATCACATTTAAGTTCACAAATGGCAATTTAAGAGGCATGGTCTCACCCATACTTTTCAAAACAAAAAATATTTACAACTTTCACTCTGTCCCTCCCCCAGAGCATTCCTGTATTTCAATGACAAATGTTTCTCTTTTATGCCAAATATCCCTATTTATGGGTTTCAATTGGTGGTAGTACACATAATTTTTATTCCAGCCCTTGCTTGGTTCGTGAGTTTAGCACCTCCTGTTCACAATAAAACTGTACAAATATCTTCTTACCTAGTAGAGTCTGCTTTTCTTGTAGAGAGTCAGGCTCTGCAGAACACCTGCAAGATCGAAGAACTATCACTCCACCGAGTACACCATCTTCATTGGCTAGGAAAGGTGAACCTAGGGTAGAAGTGGGAGGTAGGGAAAGAGTTGTTACTTGCAAAAGGATGTTTTTTTAAATTTGCCTACCCGCCCCCCCCTTTAAACTTGTCACCTAGAGTGGAAGAGCCAAGTCATGATAATATTTCTATATAAATGTCAATTTCATTTCTCTATTGAGAATTGCCATTATTTCTGATGGGTAAATGTTGTACTCTCTTGATGGGTCAGGAAGACCTAGACTCCCACATTGTCTACATGGTAAAAGTAACATTGAAACGCCAAGGCAGGTTTAGCACGAAGGGTTGAATATTCATTATTTTCTTCAGAATGGAAATACAACCAAATTAAAGGATAAGAACATATATAAAAACACCTACAAGCTTTGATCAGCTCTTCAAGGTCGTTTAGTATCCTCTTCCTTGGCTATCTGTTGCACAACTACAAAGCTTTGATTTACTATCTCAGAATATATTTCAAACAAATATACCTCTACCCCGATATAACGCCACCCAATATAACACAAATTCGGATATAACGCGGTAAAGCAGTGCTCCGGGGAGGGGGGATGAAGGGAGGGGTAGCACGGCTGCGCACTCCGGCGGATCAAAGCAAGTTCGATATAACACGGTTTCACCTATAACGCGGTAAGATTTTTTGGCTCCCGAGAACAGCGTTATACCGGGGTAGAAGTGTAATAAGATACAGCGTTTAACACAAATATTTCTAGTAATGAAATTCTGTGGGTGACTTGAATATTTCAATTTCAGTGGAAGTTGCAGGTGCTCAGACTCTAGTATCAGATCTCAGAGGCCCAATTGTATTCCCCATGAAACTAAAGTTTTGCCATCAATTCCAGTTGAGGCAGGGTCCATCTCAAGTTGGTGACATGTAGGGTACTGTGACTTAAGGAGGATTATCACACCTGAGGAGACCAAACAGATGAAACCAAATTGATGTTTGATCAAACTACATTTACTCCAAGAAGTGAGGGAATTTTTGATTTAAGTCACCATAAGTACTAAATGATAAGTTTATTCTAATTTATGATTTTTCCTATGCCACTAATAACCCGTTCCTCCCCCCCACCCACAAAGCGCCAATAACACACAATTAAGGTTGCAAGCACTCGATGGTACCTTCCAGAATACGAAAGCTGTGCTGGGAAACCAAGAAATGTGGAATTTAGGTCCCCTTACAAGAAAGTGTTATGATTACAATAAAAGACACAAGTGATAAAAAGTTGAGAGAAACAGTGTTAAAGTGACACTTATACTACACTGCCTTAACTCTGCCAACTTTCATCCCTGCCCAGAGGAGTCCACAGGGAGTATGCTTTAACGTAGTGCTGTTTGAAACAGCACGATGCTAAAGCATGTTAGGGAACCTTAAGTGCGCACCGAGCCAGGTCTACACTGACCAATTAATGCATAACACTTTATGGCACTTTAGAAATCACCCCCATAGGGGACATTACCCCACCGTACAGACAGGCCCTTAGTTTCACCACTGATTCACACTGAGGTAGCACCTACAGTCCCATTCAGAATTGGGGCTCAAATATGATAGGTGTTGTGCAAACTCATAGATAGTACCTAACCCAAAAGTTACCATCTTCTCCATCTCCCCAAATGCTAACTAAACATAATTGGTTGATAATATAATAAAATCAATCATTATATAATATAAAATATAATATAATATAATATAATATAATATAATATATTTGAGTTTAAGGCTAGTGTCCACCACTTCCTAAAATTTTCAGTATTTCTAGCACAATTTGCCATCCTATATGACATGTAAAAAGTCAAGTCTCAAACCTGTCACTGGATTAATGTGGGCAGGCGCTTACGCCTATGCAATCCCACTGAAGTCTAAGATGCAACATGTGGACGTAGGGGTCTACACTAGGCAGATCAGATGGCAGAACTGGGCCCTAAAATGTGTTAAAAAATCTATGCCTATGTGTATAGATGTATAAAATGACATAAGTCTAGTTATCAAGGTTTGTTTCTGGTATCAGTTACACCAATGTGAATGTAGAGCAACTTCCTTGATTCCAAGGGAGTTACTCTAGATTGATATTAGAGTGTCTGAGATCAGATATTAGCCCTGAGGGCATTTGTGTACCATACATATTTGTGGTATTTTTCTCTGTTTTGGTTTTATACTTTTATCTTTAAACACCTTAGGGTAGAGGTCCCCAAACTGTGGGCTGCGGCCCTCTATGAAGGAACATTTGTGGCGGGGAAGCGCAGAAGGGCCTGGACTAGCCCCCCCCCGGGGGGGGGGAAGGCAGGGAGGGAGCGCCACCCAGTTCCACTCCTGGCCCCGGCCGATGGCGCCAACGGGATCCGTGACCAGGGATCCACGCCCACTGGCAGGATCTGCGGGGTACAAAGTAAAAAGTTTGGGGACCACTGTCTTAGTGCATCAAGCTAAAGAAAAGTAGTCATTTTATAACGTCATGCTTACCAGCATCTTAAACAAAAATAAGGCAAAATATATTACAAGAGTCTATATTTAAGGTAAAGGATCTGAAAATATTAGTTTTATGAGTCTATATCCATTTATTCTCACATCAAGGGAATTAAAAACTGAACCACAGTTTATTGTCAGAGTTGAGTAACAAATTACCATTGGAGAGAGACTGTCAAACTGAAAATCAAGTGTCTGAACATTGTGGCGCTTTGATATTTAGAAGCAATACTGAAGATTTTCATATCTGAATAAAGTTGGGGAGATTTTTGCCATTTTTCCAGTTTGTTTACTTTATGCATTTTACAGCACTTCGTGTATAGTCAATTTGATTGTTTCCCTGAATAGGCTGCCAGTATCTGCCTTACTGAGAATATTCTGCCTTATAAGCATCAACACAAGAACTGAAAGACACCTTAGAAAAATGGTTACTAATGTGTTCTGTAATTTTTCTTTGAGATATGTTGCACATGTCCATTCGACTTCAAGTGTGTGCCCAGTGCACCAGAGACAAATATTTTTCCCTTAGAGCCATCTGTCGGGGCGGTGCAAGCACTTTTAGCACTCTTGTGCTGCAGTCCAGTGGTATAACCGGTAGAGCTGCCTCCAGTCCTCCTTAGTTTCTTCTTACTGGCTAGAGACTCCGACATAGAAGGATCTGGGGCAAAATCAGGACTTGGTCCTGCTAGTGCAGGCAAGGGGCTGGACTCATAGATTCATAGATTATAGGACTGGAAGGGACCTCGAGAGGTCATCGAGTCCAGTCCCCTGCCCGCATGGTGACTCGATGACCTTTCGGGGTCCCTTCCAGTTCTATGAGATAATAATATAATATATGGAGATATACCTATTATTATTATTGAAAGGACAGTGGGTCGTGGAATGGACATGTGCAACACATCTTGAACAACAGTTACAGAACAGGTTAGTAACCATTTTTTCTTTGAGAGATTACACTTGTGCATTCCACTTCAGGTGACTCACAAGCAGTTCAGTCTGCAGGAAGGTGGGTTTTAGAGTCTATCTTAACAGCGATTGTAGAACTACTCATCCAAATTTTGCATAATCTCTGGATTGCCGAGATATAGCATAGTGACTTGTAAAAGTATGCACTGATGACCATGTTGCAGCTTTACAAATGTCCCTTATAGGTACTTGAGCCAGGAAAGCTGTAGAAGCTTCAGGAGCCGTCAGCACCAAGTGGCTACCACAATCCAGCAGTTGGTGCACCGAGGATGTTGGCATCTCAGCAGGGGACAGTCTTGAAGGCCCGGAGGGAAGAAGCAAAGGTTGGTACCGGGGATCCACACTGACACCCTACTTTCCATATCCTATGCTCTGCTAGTAGATGGTACTTGGAGATCTCAATCTTCCCGCCTTTGAGAAATGTGCTATTTTGTTGGCACTGGAGAGGGGGATTGGTGTCTTCCCTTTGACAATGTCCTTGGCAGGGACACCACAATGTCTGCAGGGGCATTCCTAGCCAAGGTGGAAGTATTGGGTATGCGTGCTGAGCAAGAAGGCTCTAAAGTTGGATGTGAAGCTGCCTGCATAAGAATGTGGTGGATGTTGTTAAAATGAAAGCCTTACTTTACATTTTCAAGTGTTTGTGTTTCTGTATTGTGATGGGGCAAGGCCAGATGGCTACAGTAAAGTAATGAGGAACAGGTATGTTAGCCCCAGGCTAAACAAATCCCTGGTAAAATGGTAACCAAATGGCAGTTGCTCCAGGTTAATCAAGACACCTGGGGCCAATTAGGATCCTTCTAGAAGGCAGAAGAGACAGCTAGATTGATTGAGACACCAGAAGCCAATCAAGGACTGGCTGGAACTAGTTAAAAGCCTCCCAAGTTAGTCAGTGCAGGGTGGGTGTCAGGAGCTATAGGAGGGAGCTGTGCTGTTGGAGGAACGAAGTAGTACGAATCCATATCAGGTGCAAGGAAGGAGGCTCTGAGGTAATTGTGAAGAAGATATTGAGTGGGGGCTGCTGTGGGGAAGTAGCCCAGGGAATTGTACACGCCCTATTTCCAAAAAGTCAGCTTCCAGAGCTGCTAAGTTTAGGGTCCCTGGGCTGGAGCCCGGAGTAGAGGGTGGGCCCGGGCTCCCCCCCTCCCCTCCCTGATTAATCACAGATACTGGGAGACAACAGAGACTGTGTGAGGGAGGGTTGTTTCTCCTCACCTCCCTAGCCAGCTTATGATGAAAATGGCTCAGTAGACTGTGACCCTTGCCTCTAGAGAGAGAAGGGCTATGTGGAGGGTCACAGTGAGCCTCTGAGGCCAGCAAAATCCATCAGGAAACGCAGGACCCACGGAGTCAAGGACAGAACTCTGTCACAGTATCTTTAGTAAAAGGTTAAAAGGCTTTTTAATGGTGCGTCTACCATAGTACTAAGCAGGCGGAGGTCTCTGAACTATTCCAGCAAAAAGCCCAGTTATGCAGTATGTGCACTTAATGGGAAAATGCTAAACTGAAAAATGGCACTGTAAGACAAAACATTTTGAAAGGAATATTTTCCTGCTATTGCCCTGCAGATGTGAAATTCTGAATTTTTTTGTTATTGTTTAAATGAAAACACTGACACTCCTGTTAACTAGAGTAGTTCAAAACGTTATAATTCAATGGAACGCAGTAGGCAGTCCAGTTCCACATGATTATAGCACACTGGGTGGTGATGTAAAATATAAAGCTGAAGGCCAAGTGACTTTAATCTGATGACAAATGCAGCAATCCTTTACAAATGCACTGTCTATGCATCTCATTTTTATGTTACTAACAGAAAGTAGCATTTGCTGATGACAGGCTTGATGCTAGCACTATCACAATTAACGAACAGCTGGTGTCTGGTGTTGTAATGACAAGTCATTCCATATAAAACAACATATCCGAGTTTCCTTATTTTATTTTTGAAGTTCCTATATTGTGGATCAATGGTGGAAGACAGCTTTACTGCATACAGTAAATTTCTGAATAGTCTTTACAAATGCACCAGGTAAAGCCCCACGTTTGCACTGCAAACAAAGTATTTGGATGTCTGTTTTTTGCACATTCAAATAGATGTGCTTGCAAAAAAAATTTAGACTCTAGGATTGAATTTTAGAAAAATAATGGGCTATATTTTTTTAAATGTCTAATATTTAGATAGTGTATGTGTCTTTAAATTACCATAGTAGATAAAGAGAAACTGCTTTCTCGTTAACATTGGACTTCCAAAATTTCCAGTGTCAAAATAACTTCACCTTTCAGCATAAGGGGTCTAGACATCAGTAGGATTCACACAAGTGAACAAAAGTCAGTTAAGAAAAACCAAATTCATTGTTACGTAGCACTGCCAAGATATTGAACACTGAAATGTCAAAACATGGGTAACATAATTAGAGTCAAATTCTGCTGTTAGATGCATGTGAGCACATTATCTTAAATAAAAGTTCCACATGCGTATTTGAGGGTAGAGTTTAGCTCATTGATCCTGATCCTGCAACGGACGTAGCATCCTCAACCACTAACTAAAATGGGAGTTGAAAGTTCAGTAACATACTAGGAGACGCTCAGTGCCTGGTAGAATTTGGACCCTTAATGCAGTATGCATCACACAAAAATGTGTCTTTTCCCCCCCATGGTAGTGTTTCCCCAAGCAGTGAAGGCAGTGTTGGTGATCGTTGCTGACTGGGAATAAGCAAGGGCAGGAAGTGCAGATCTTGAACCCTGGCATCTTTGGCATAATCCAGTATCCAATCAGTGCTGGGGGGGAGGGGAAAGAGAGACCAGCAAAATAGCATCCCAACATCCTTAAATCCTAAAAACGACTACTACTAACACTAAAACTACTACAAAAATAACAAAATACTAGCTATATACAAGAATAAAACGGTCTTTTTTGTGTTTTAGAAAATGCATTACAAGAGACGAGAGAGCGGTAGAGGCTCTGACTTGGACCACGCGGTGAAACTGAGGGCGCGGCTGGTGCAGCCCACCCTTTGCCTTGGATGAACCCCTGAGGTGGACCAAGGGACATTACTACTTTCAAAGCCTCTGGCTCCGGATGCATGGTGAAGGGTATAGGTCTTAGGCAGTGCTTGCCAAACTTGGGACGCCACTTGTGTAGGGAAAGCCCCTGGCAAGCCGGGCCGGTTTCTTTACCTGCCGCGTCCTCAGGTCCGTCCGATCGCGGCTCCCACTGGTCACAGTTCACTGCTCCAGGTCAATGGGAGCTGCTGGAAGCAGCGCAGGCTGAGGGACGTACTGGCTGCCACTTCCAGCAGCTCCCACTGGCCTGGAGCAGCAAACCACGGCCAGTGGGAGCCACGATCGGACGGACCTGTGGACGCGGCAGATAAACAAACCGGCCTGGCCCGCCCAGGGCTTTCCCTGCACAAGCGACATACCAAGTTTGGGAAACACTGCTCTTAGGAGAATAAAATAGGGACCATCGAAGAACATATCTTTACTGCAAACTGTTTAGGTAAAGAATGTTTCTTATTCATCTAATTAAAAAGAGGAAAGAATAAATTCATATTTCTGTATTTAGAACTTTTTTGGATAGGTACACTTATTTTCTCATATTACTACATGACTATAGCTGTGCTAAAGGAGTTGCACGTATTTTAGAACAGCCATAAAGACAGTGTACATGAAGAGTTCCATCTGCTTAGTCAAGCTATGTTGGATGCTAGATAGGTTTGATACCACACACATCAGGGTCAGCTATCTAAAAACACTGATATAAAGAGGATCTTGAAACTATTTTAGTCCTATACATGTTCGTGCTATGCACAAGGGACTTGACTTTGTAAAGTGCTGAGTGCCCTCAACACTTCCTGAACTTAAAGTTTAGAACATATTTTATCCTCTTAGATCTAAAAACAGCATCTGTTGCGAGCAAGACATTAGGGAGAAAAGAGGAGTACAGACTGCTAAGGGACACACGAACAGCAATTAAAAGGAACACTTGGCAGAGCATTTTTCATATTTGTTCAGCTATTTTTAGAAGTTTTAAAAGACATGAAAACTTGAAATGTGTTTTACTGAAATTTTATCCTGTATATTACATTCACCATGGTGTGTTACTAAAAGGATAGGACCTAATAGTACCCACACTGATTTTGTTTAATCCACATTGGGCTCTTTGCACATATCTTAACATAAAATTAAGACTTTAGTAAATGTATTCTATACTGGTTGCCTGAAAATGTATTTTATTACAGTGGAAAGATGCGGATGCTATGCAAATCTGTGTTTGGGCCACTGGTTTGCAAACATAACCAAATTCTGCTCTCATAGACCAACACAGGTTTATGTTGGCATAAGGAGGAAGAATTTTGCATACAGTATCCAAAGATATAAACCTGATGAATCAAGCCGATAAGTATAACAACCCACCGCTGTGAAAAGACAAGGTGCCCTTCAGTAGCTTTGTGCAACAGATACATAAATTATATTTTATCATGATAGACATTATCACCAACTTAACCTAACTTCAGAATTTAATAATTCAGCATTTTATTCCGATTTGACGGTTTGGAAGTGCTATGAAGTGATTTCTTACATATATTTGTGTGCCTTATTCGTTTAATCTAATAATGGCCTCCAAAAAATAAAAGTGCCCCAATTTTCACAGCTCAGGACTCACTGCTCCCATTGAATTCAGGCTAAGGCTGAGCATCGGAGGGCTCAAGCCGACAGGTTTCCTCTCAGAAACTGCATGACAAGCAAGTTCTGTCTGTAAATTGAAACCCTGTAGAAAACCGACCAATTTTAAGGGGAATCTAATCCTTATGAGAGGCTGCTAGATTACAACCCCCAGCGCTTGATCCACCGAACAGATACACAATAGTGCAAGGACACGAGACTTGACCCTTCTGGTTTGCCTCAGACTTCAGCCTTAGTTTCCAAGTCCATTTAAAACTTAGTCTTTGCCGAGATTGACAAAAAGAGTGCCCAATTGTTGTGGTGTATTTGGTGATGGTGGGGACCTGCCTATTAGAAACCCAGGCTTGGTGCCAACTCTTTATTTAGAGCATTAAAGATCGGATATTGGGTGATAGCTGATAGGTAAATCCATTCTAAAGCAAATGTGAAATTCAGCAGAAGCAATGTTCCATTTAGTATTACCAGCTCCACGGACTAGCCAGTCCCCCATTAGGTGTATTGTATTTAGATCTACTGTCCTCCATACTACAGGAACCACTACTAGCGTCATTGTAATTAACATTTTATGTCTTGATAATTTGGATGTAAACGTTTACTATGGAAAGGTATAAGCACTTGAGTGGCAAAACTATTAAGCAGTACTGATGGAATGCAAACAAAGTAATACTTCCCAGTTTTAAATACGTTTGCATTAGGTTACTAAAGAAGGTTCAGGGGCCATTAGTCCACAAGGCTGTTCATTTTCTACTACGCCACTGGACTAAGCCTGTGCACACCTCAAATTGAAATGAAGTCATTTGCCCTGTCTATGCTGATGCTTTGCATCACATTAAATTTAGTGTTAAAGCTGTACAGGGTATCTTTGATAATGGTAATTGATATGAATACACGCTAAATGGAGAGTCAGGTTTTGATTTCATGCACCTTCATTTGTTAAATGTGTAAGCACAAGAAAGCATCTGGATCCACAGATCTCTAAATTTTAGGATAACAAAGTAACTGAAACTACCACAGCAATTTAAAATAAGTTGGATTTTTAAAGAAGCTGCAGCAAAAATTTGTCCTCTGCTTGAGACTTTACATGCCAGATTTTTAAAGACATTTATATAATTGAATATAGTGCATGCCATTAAAAATACGTGTTCATTTAGGAGAACCATAAACAGACCCTTTAATACAGAAGTAGAAGCAAGGCCTGCTAAAGCACATACCGAAAGGTATTTTTAAAATGCTCTCCAGTGTCAGCAAAAAAACCTTAACAAAACCCACAAGAGCAGTGAGTGATTCTAAAGAGAGATAATTTCATTTAAGGAGCTGTATGCTCATTGTCTGAAGCAAATGATGAATGTTGTAACAATGCTTTTTATTAAAGCTTTCACGGTTCTATTTATATTTGATATATACACACATGGTATCTACCTCCACATATATTACATTAGAGTGGTGGAGGGCAACCTGTGGGCCACATGCAGTCTGTCAGGGTAATCTGCTGGCGGGTTGCCAGACAGTTTGTTTACATTTCCATAGCCGCCCACAGCTCCCAGTGGCCACAGTTCATCGTTCCCGGACAATGGCAGCTGCGGGAAGCAGCGCAGGCCACAATGACTTGCTGGCCGTCGCTTTCACAGCTCCCATTGGCCGGGAACGGCAAACCGCAGCCTCTGGGAGCTGCGGGTGGCCGTGCAAATGTAAACACTGTTGCCCACCTCTGCATTAGAGGGATATTTAAAAAAAAAAAAAAAAAAAAAAAGACACACACACAAATAACTAAACAATGCTGTTTTGATGGCGAATACCTATGAGGACAAAGGAGGATCTTGACTATAATTTCAGATTTCCAGTTTTACAGTTAACTGTATTAATCAGATTCTGGGCTGAAGAAAAGGAGAGATGTTAGCTTCTTTACCAGTTGGGCTGGAAGCTCTCAAAGGACCCCTTGGCCCTTTGGCGGTTTCATTTTCATGGCAGTAAGCTACAGAGCTCAGCAAATAAGGTGGGTTGTGGGCTTTCAGAGCAAACTTACCAATGCATGGAGTAAGTACTGGCAGACCCTGGCTCTTCACTTTAAGCTTTTGCTTTCCATATTAATAATGTAAATGGATGCTAGTGTTTTTAGGTTGCTATTAAAAACAAAGTACTTTTTACTAGATTTTTATAGGCTTCCAAATTCCAAAAATCAAAGACTTTAAACCAACTAATGAGTTTCATGGAGAAAATGAAGACAGCATTTCCATTCTCTTTTTTAAAAAAGAATCACTAGCCACCATGATAGGGTTGGAAAGGACCACCTGGCTCATCTAGTCCAACCCCTTGTATCAACCATTAGAGTTTAATAAGGTGTTAACTAAAGTTTCGCCTGGAGCACACGTTCAAAATGTTTTAGTCTGTATTGCTTCTATTAACTTTTTAGCCAGTTTTATTCCACAAAGGAGTGTTAACAATCTTAACTTTATTTTTAAAAGCGTATATATACTTAAAATATGTAGAGTATGTTTACTGTTAACATGTAGTATGTTTCTCTCACTCTAGGACTGGTACAGCCTTTCCTCAGTAGGATCTCCCCCTGCTCACATGGGAAAGGGGCAGCAATGGCTCTATGGCAGTTTTCTCCCCCTCCAGACCACCATGGATGCTGCAAAGGTTCTGGGAGATGGGATGGCCCCATGGCAGAGCTAGGAAGTGGCCATGCTGTGTAACTTTGTCCCCTGGCAGTCCAGTGGCTATCTGAGCATGGACCTGTTCCCCATCAATCACCATGACCAGTGTGGTATTACGAGAGCTCCCATCCTGGGAGCTCCAAAAAATGTTAAACCCTTCTCCCGAGAGTGGGGTTTGCAAGGTTCTCTCGTCAGATTTTCCTGCCAGAGTTTGCTTGGCTTTTTGAGCTATCCTCCTGAAGTTCTCTTTAGGAAGGTGCAATCTTAGCAACTGAAATGTCATTATAGACATCAAAATACAGCCAGGTTTACTGTACCTTGAATCTCCATAAACAATCAGCAACACATCTTCATTAGCACTATAGATGAGTCAATTACATTTAGTGTTCATAGCTCAAGTTTATATCTTCAGTCTACCTTGCTAAATATTATTTGGTACTGGTGTCCAGGGCACAGTCACAAAATGATTGCCAAGAAGAGAGATTTCAACAGGATGGTCCACACAGATGCGATTAGGACACTGAAGACCAGTTTGCTAAAACTTGTTTGTTCTCCCCACTCCCCGCCCAAAATGTTTACTTTATAGAACAGTTATGATCTAGTATTTGAGAGTATATAAGAATGTTAATAGCATGACATCTTTTTTTAAAAAGGATATATGCAATATAAATTACACTGCCAAAGAGCAATGCCTAAGTTATGCGCTTGCAAACATCCCTATATATTCATGGAAGTGATAGTGTGGGAAGCACAGAGGATGAAATTCCTCTTGCTGAAGACCAGTCACTAGACTTAATGGGGATTTGAGTGGTGCATAGGCCCTGTGCTGGCCCCTTCACGGGGTAAATATTTCACTTAGAGTGAAAAACACACAAACTATAAACAAATGTTAAAAATCTATTTAAGATGGGTGTCTAAAGCCTCCCATCAAAAGATTAGGAAGTAGCCAATTTTAATGAATATACTGATGTGGAGCTTCATTATTTTTGTTTTTTAAACTGAAGATAATTTCTCAAATTACTCATGGGATTTTTCCACCATGATTCATGAGTTACAAGATCATCTGTAACTCATGTCAATTACAAAAAACAAAAACAACCCAAAAACCAACCAAGAAATCCTGATAACTGGTGATGTAGACAACATTGATCAATTTTTCTAAAACATTTTTCTCTGCAGTCTATAAAACTCTGAAATAACAGTATCATTACATGTTTAACATTCTAAATCAGGAAATTAGATTTCAAAACTTGGCCAGCCAGGAATGGGTAATCAGTAGTCAGTTTTCCTTCTCTCCCTCCAGGGAGAGGATGGCTTGTACATGAGGGTATTAATGTGAAAGCACTAGTGAAAGGAAGGTCAATAGAATACTCCTTGGATTTGGAACAGAAGGTGTTGAAATTAACATTCTTAAATCCTGGGAGTCTTACCCTTACCATACAAGCCATTACTTTGTACCTGAGGAATGGTGTTCTCAATCATGATCTTGATCCCAGCACTTTAGAGGATTTTAAATATTCTGAGCCCAAATCATAAAATACCTTGAAGATAGAGACCAAGATCTTGAATTTGATGTGATACTGTATGGAAAGCCAGCAGAGACCACAGAGGACAGGTTTGAAGCATGCAGCTGTATTATGTATTAGTTGAGGTTTCCAAATAGCTGCTGTTTTCATAAGCAGGGTAGAATGTTTTGGTGTAGTCAAGTCAGGAGTAACAAAGGAATGCAACAACTGAAGTCAAGGCATAATCCACCAGAGAAGGGTGCTATTAGACAGACAGCCATAGAAGGTAGAAAGTTTTACTTGCAGAAGCTAGTCTGCAAGAGCTTGGTGTACTTAAAGAATTCAGGAGCATTCAGTCCTCAACGTGTTTTCCTTCTCCAATAAGCATGATCTCCAGTTTCCGATGGTTCAACTTCAGCTGGATAGTATTCATTCATAAATTAATCTCAGACTGGCAATTGGCAAATCTGGTCTAATGAAGATTAGGTAGACTTACACATTATCTTGACACTTGGGTTCACGGTCTCTCACCATTTCTGCCAGTGGTTGAAGGTAAGTATTGAAGAAGAGCTAAAAGAGAATTGATCCTGTGAGATTCTGCACCTTTGCCACCAGATGCCATCTTCACTTGCAGTTCCCCATCCAAACTCTTTAGGGGCATCCCTCCAGGAAGATCTCAAACAATTTCACTGCCTTTCCCTTGACCTCGGCAACTGCCCTCAGATGGGACAGAAGTATCATGAACAAATGCTAGAGAGAGGTCCACGAATATGAGAATAGATGTCTGCTCACCATCCTCTGACATCAAGAGATTGTCCATTACCACCGCTAATGCCATTTCTGTTCTATTCCCTGGACTGAATTCAGATTACACAAGGTCTCAGATAATGGATACTATTAATGAACTTGAGCTATAACCCTACCCCTATTTAGTTATTTTCCATTGAATTATTTAATGTTATAGTTAAGTGTATACAAAATGATACATAAATGTTTTCCAATGATAATTAACAAGAGCAGATCAGTTATTTCATGTACAAACTGTACCCTAAAATACATTAATACAGCAACCTAGGCAACAAATATTTGAAAATATTTTTGCCTCCTAGGACTCAAAAGCATCAGATTCTGTTTATAGTTTTCAAAGGGTTTTCTTTAATACTTTATAAGAAACTCTAAACTACAATTCATAATATTTCCATGTGGACAGTTTGAATCTCCTGCCTGTGAGATGGCACAAACGTTTACTCTCAAGTCTGCATTCCTCAAACTTGGCCACATTTGAAAGGAATGGATGAGTAACAAAATCCACTGTTTTGTATGAAAGATATTTGTGTTTATAGAACATCATACTTATTCTGTGTACCAATCTACTGCCCTATTTATTACATTAAACCCATTCCATTTACAAAAGTTTAAATTTAATTTCCTCACCTCCTACTCAATCAGAAATTGTGTGTTATCCATAATATTTTGGCTCTAAACAAAGAGATGAGGGAAGCACATCACCTGCTGTTTAAACAGCTCCAAGTGTCTAAGCCAGGCATTCCCTAATTGGAAGAATTCTCAAGGTTCTGCGGAGATTTCAAGAGTTCTGTAAACAGGAAGCAAGGATCTGATGGCAAAGGCCAAAATCAGCAATGCAACGGGTCCAATGCAACTACATTTTTACTTTTGACTATCCACTTCAGTTCTCCCTTGCTAAACCATTCTTTTTGGCTTGGTCCAGAACTATTTTATTAGAAGTTTAATGTGGCCACAAAATACAAGTTTAAGAAAGAGGAGCAAAAAAACCAGCCATGCTGTCTGTAGTAGGCTATTAACCTAATTTATCCAGTTATTTCACAGTAGAAGGAAAACTTGTATGGTATAATATAGCTTAAGTAAGTTTTATATCAGTGAAAATCAAAATCTGTGAAAGTTCACAAAAAAATAAGAGTTACTTAGTTTAAGCCTAATATTTAAGCATAAATTTTCCCCTTGGGTAATATTTTGCAAAAATTAATGTTGGCCTGATTTTCAGAATTGCCAAGCACTCACAAAACTGCACTGTTAAGTTTGAGACTCCTCAGTTGATATGTTACTGGAAGCAGTAATATGCAGCTGGATTTTCAGTATTCATTCACAGATACCAATATGCATTAATAGTAAGCATGAGTAATGGATCAATATCTAACATGTGCCAAATGTGTTTTGGAAAGCAGTGACTGAGAATATATAATAAACAGGTTTTAATTACAAACAGGCCTAATGCACATTACAAAATAAGCACACCATTTTTTTTTCCTCTATTCTTAACAAAAGCAATGAGCATTTTGACAACGAATGCTGTTCATTTAATCTGCTTTTTTATTTGAGTCTTTCCAGGAGTTTTGGAAACATGAATGAGTTAACTCACAACTTCTGTGAATTTGGGCACTATCATCCCTATTATAAATGGGGAAGCTAAGGGATACTGAAGCAAAGTAACTAATTTAAGTTCACACAGCACGTCTGGGACAAAGCCAGGGACTGAACCCAGAGTCTCCGACTTCCAATTATGCTTGTAATCAGAAAATCTTCATCTCCAGAAAGGATAATAGCCTTTAAAACCAAGTTTAAGCACAGTCCTAGTTCAAAAATGTTATTCTGTCCCACCTAACTAGATTAATAACACACTTTTCATTCCACATGGACTTTATTCCTACTTTGCCAAAATCTGCCTCGCTGAAACAGCCCCAAGTTTGTCACTACTGAATGGCTTTTCTGTTCATCCTGCAGACCAGCTTGTTTATCTATGGCTTCTAGCAAACCTTTCATATAGTAAGATGTTTTTCCAATTAGTCACCAAGAGGAATAGCTGCTTTTGGAGGAGTCTCCTTAATGTGCAGTCAGTACAGAGGATCCTAGGTAGACATAGAAAAAAAACTCAAATGCCCTATCACACAAAACTTAAGTAAATCTGCCCATCTTTCTCAGTCAGAGTTTTCTATGACTGGGAAACCCCACGATAAAACTGTATGTAAACACTGCTCTTGTGTTGGTATTGTCATAGCCTTACTGCCACAAACTAAATTAAAAGAAGTCTACTTGTTCTCCTTCAATATCCTGGTATTTCTTTTAATCTTTTCAGAATAGGTTCATTTAGATCAACTTTTTTAACTTAAATTTATGCCCACAGACCTCATGTTTCCTTTCTCAAGACTTTTGCTGACTATCTTCTGTTTCTTATTCCTCAGTATTTGTTCCTTCAATATCGCACTATTCTAACCTATTTCATTCATGTTTTCCTCCCCAGCACACTTTCGTTTCTACTCCCAAAGCCTTGTATATAGCATCAAGGTCATGAAATCCCAAAGGTTATGCACTTGCCACGTGGATCAACCGGGAAACCATAGATGATACTCATTATCTTGTCCTATCTGGACAACCTACTGACAATACATTCCCCAAGACTTCTACAAATTAAGTTTACATTGCCGAAATGCTTGTGCAGGAGAGTTCCCTATGAAACACACACAAGCACAGCTTTTAAGAAAAGCCATTATACAACAAACTGCATAACAAGTGAGGATGAGTAGGCAGGAAAAGATCCCAGCTCAGCAAAAGTACCTAACAACATACTTAAGTCCCATTCACTTTAATGGGGCTCAGTGCATTGCTGAATCTGGGGTTCAAAGGACACACCGAGGACTCATCCTTCTAAACCCAGGAAAGAAACATGATAGTCCTGTTTTCTCCACAATCCAGTTCCCTTTCTTACTTTGATTCCATTCTTCTCTCTCCAGCCTGTCCCTGCACCCTTGCTCTAAATATCTGGTGCCTTGACCTGTATATTGTGGATACAACTGGGAAGAGCTTTGCCTGTCCTGAGCAGCCAGCACTGAAAACTACCAACAGATAGGAATATTGAGGGGGTTAGAGTTTACTAAGGTTTTCAGGATCTTTACCAAACACCATTTCAATTTTCTCCATTATCCTCTTCACTATTAGCACCATAGGTGAAGCAGATAAAAGGCTAGGTAGAGTTCAATGTAATGATGTCCTTTAACATTGTTTGCACTGGTGAAATCAGTCTTATCATGGAGTCACAGACAGTTCCCTTAGACACTCCAGTCTATCTTGCCACCCAGGTAAGCTGGACTATGTGATAAATGGTCACTTAGACCAAAAAAATCATAAAATATTCAGATTGCACCCAGTCTCAAGAGACCAATTACAAATGCAGGTCAATTTCCATCCTAGATCTCACACCAAAAAACAATGTTGGCAGCCAATTCTATACTAAACTAACTAATGACTTATTAGCTAGCTAAAAGGAATGAGAGTTATTGAGAGGTTAAAGCAGGTAAAAATGTATGTACCAGTGAGTCAGAGTTTATACTTTCAAATGGAACAGAGATGTAGTAATCTGCCAGTTTCCCAAAAGTCTCTCAACACTACCCAGAAAACTCTGGGGATCTCAGTCTTCTCATTCAGTTATTCTATCCTATTACAATCCAAACAATCCAGAGAGGAAGAATTTTTCCTTATGTTCATACGTACAGCATTTTCTTATAGTAAAGAAGCTGACAGAATGACTACCCAAGCTTTTTCTTTGATGGCGGAGAGAGAGGAATGCATTTAGTCTTTGTGAGCGATGATCAGAGAGCAATGTCCACTGGCCTTCAAATGCTTGAGAATTAGCACTTTCCTGTTAAAGTTCTTCATTTGCATTACACAAGGCTTCTTTCTCATTAGATGCGTTATTTAGTTGCATACAATATAAATGTTTGCTATTACATTATAACAGGATACAAATAAGTGAAAACCATGTTAATAACATCCCGTTAGTTTCCATGAAGTTTAAACACTACATACATTCTTACACGTTTAACAATCGCTTTGATGTATATACCAATACACGAGTGAACGGGCCTGGCTTCCTGCTACGAGTTTATAAGCTGATGCCTACGTCTTTGCCAGAGGTGGTACTTGGCTTACCAGCATCACACGTGTAATAGCCATTTAAAAATAAAATAGTTCACTATACAAGATTGCTTCAAAAGCTTCTTACCACCAAGAAACAGTAAGTTACTGGAGAATCATGGCATGAGTATTTTTGCTTGAAGTAATTAAAAAAAACCACAAATCAACCTAAAAGAATATCTATTCCCCCACCCCCGCATTTGCCACTTAACTAGCTCCTGAGCTTTTGGCCTGTAATCAGCTGGTTAGCACACAGTATTATTATTAAAGAACTATTTTTGTCAGCCGTTTTCTTATGGTTTGGTGTGCAAATAAAAAAAAAGTTCTGGATCTAACAAAACTCTTATTTCAATTAGTAATATAAGAATTCTAGAGAGCATATAATGTCTTGAATTGGGCTACATTTAATCTTTCCCTTTACATTTTCCATTACAGTAAATTAGAACTGCCAAGAATGGTTTTTTAAGACAAAGATTTGGATCCATATCACCAGCATTTGCCCAACACCTTCACAATACTGTTCTGAATTAGACAGTAATGTTATAAAATGGGTAAATCTTGCCTACAATATAGCTATTTGTCTTAGGCAGATTACTGCCCAATTCTGTGCCAGTAGGCTCAGGGGTATATGGTTAAATGTGCTAAAAATATATTTGTGCTACTTTTAAGCCGACACCATCTTTGTTCTGTCTTTGTACAGTGGCTAACACAATGAGGTCCTGGTTCTTGACTGGGGCTCCGAGGCACTTCTGCAATACAAATATTCTACCAGGACCTAAAGAATTGCATCTCTCCCCATATCACACAAATTGCAGTGGTGGTCAGATGCAGTGCTCAAGATGGAGATCTAGCTTTCTACATGGAGAGGAGCTAATGGCAAGACACTTGCAGTGAAGACCCCATAGGCTCTAAAACTTGCTTTCCCCTTTGCTTTCTGAACATACTGTAAGATATATCTTTTCTCCCAGTCATGGGAGAACAACATCTGAAGGGATGAGTTTTGTCTTAGCCAAAGCTGTTTATTACTGATCTTAATTATTCAGGGATAATTAAGCAGCATATTGTTCATATACACATTTTACAAGAATGAAAATTTAGCATTGCAAGGGAACCCAGAGCATGGAAGGGGCATCTACCAACTGATTATTTTTACAAATCATATTAAATAAAGTACCTGTGTAAACAAGTGGTTTTTTTTTATCATAACATAAATTAATTTCACAATATTTTCTTCATTTTCAAACTTCACCTTGGGATACAGAGATACAAATACACACTAAAATATAAAGCAAGGTGAAAAGTCTCTCTTTGCTTAAGGTAAAGTTTCTGTTTCTGACAAATAAATAAAAGGAAATTTCCAGCAAGTTATAAATATTTGGTCAACTAAAATCCTTTTAGTTGACCTAAATATCACAAACAAACACCTTATTTACAATTTCATGTGATTTTGCCATTTTGCTGTTTCCAGAAAACCTTCAGGAAAGATCATGAACATTTCAGTTCCACTATAATAACTTGACAAACTAACACCAAAATTAAATATTACCTCTTCAGAGCTTCAAGTTGAATACCCTAATCACAACTATTATTTGGCTTCCAGAGCTTGTCTCTACCACCACAATCTAGTTCTCCAATTTTTCTTGACTTTGTCTCACCTGGATTTAGGGACTGAGCCCTTTTTGCACTGCAATAAATGGCACCAGACAGTGTAATATTTTCAATTATGACTAGCCAAGTGACATTTAGAATATTTAGGATTTATATTTTTAAACAACAAACCAGTAAACCTGACTATACCTTGATGACATAGATTTAAGCATAATCAGAGTTTAAGAAATAGGATTAAAGCAGTAAACTGCACACAGTGCTGCTTTCTTATCATCAGAGTTAGCTTCAGGCCTGGTACCAGGCACATTATAAAATGTATCGGGTTTCCATTGCCCTCTCTTTGTTCTAGCAGTAGCTAGAGAAGATAGTGATACTCAGACCTCAGTGGTTCAGGAGCCAAATTAGTGAGCAACATTACCCAAAAGAGCCACAGCAGTGTGAATTCATTGTTTCATTTATTGCATCCTGATTGGTTAATAATTAAATCACACCGTGTTTTAATATCATGTGCTGCAAAGAGGTGCAGAAGACACATTAAAGAACCACTCTCAGCTCCCGAGTCTCAGTTTGAGTATCACTGTGCTAGAGGTTCACACACCTATATATTGTTTGTGTGTGAAGGTTTGACATGGTATTTCTAGATTGAAATAAAAATAAGTAATTAGTTGCAATTAAGAAGTTTTCCAGTAAGGCACTGCCCCTGACCACATCACCGAGGAGAAAGGTACTTGCACACTTAAGAGACATATGACCTATGCTCAACTGCTTAGGAACTTAAACAGTCCTTATGTTTCTGAATGCTGTAAGATTAGACTACAGTGAAGCTTGACATATTACATATGTCAAAAGTCTCACTGTAATCCATGGTATCTCCTGGACTCTAGGTTTATCTAGAATTGATTAGAATGTGAAAATCTGACGCTTTGGGTGACATTTGTTTTCTTACTTGATTTTACTGAAGTTTTGTACTTATATTTTTCATACATACATACAACAAAATAGTCAAAAATATGTGACACAGAATGACTGAATACGATTCACAACTGTAATCATTATGTTAAGGAGGAAGGAAAAAAACAATCAGCATTTGCCTTTTTTATTTATTGTCTTCAGTGAAATCTATTTCTTTTTCTGAAAAAAATTAAATTATTTAATTCACAAACCAGAATCTGTCCACACACAGGATTTTTAATCAAAAAATAAAATGGATCTTAATTTCCACTAGGTAAAAAAGGGGGCATGGGAAGAAGCATTTTATAGCCTCTATGATTATTAAATCACTAACTCCTAACAAACTCACTCTATACTATAGTCAGTGATTCAACCTAGAAAATTCCTCCCTCTAAACTATCTGTTCCCTGGCTTTTAACATTCAATGACTTCCCAACCAAGGAATATATTTCCCTTTCCTGTATGTATTTTTCTGTGGTTTAATTTATCATTCACTAAATACATTACAACATACTACTTAATCTCTGTCTACAGCTTCAAGACCACCAAATAGCTCCAAGAGGAATTGCAAAAATATATCTGATTATATTTCAATGGACTGTTTTTCTTTTCAAACAGAAATGATAAAACATGTACGGTTAGGCAATTTTCTGATGAATTGTATACTTACTAATAAACTTGTTTTGCATAGTCTCTAGCAAAGCCTGGTGGGCATCTTCTGTTTGCAAAGCACGTGAACATTCTCTGGCCAGTATGGTCCTTACAAGGTGCTCTCCACAACCTACACAAATATCACCACCAAGAATAATTAGAATATAGTTACCATTCACAGGTACTGATAGTTCTTTTATAACCACACAGTAAAGAGCTGTATTTGATAGAGGATTTCACTATTGTATTAAAGGTTCTGACATTGGTTCCTCTGCAAGTCCAAATATCAGCAATCGAACCTGACAGTATAATTCACTTAAAGCTCCATGGTAAAGACACACAGAGAAAAGAGGCAAGGATTAAATACACAGAAAGCAAACAGGTGAGGAAAAGGGGTAAGAAGAAAAGGGAAAGTATCATGGTGTATGATTAATCATCTCCCTCCAGATTCTGCAACCATAACTCAGATGAGTCATCTACATACAAGTAATCATACTGGTCACTCAAGTGAATAATTATGTAATCTAGCCCTTAGATTAGAAGTTTGTAAAGCACAGATCTACCTTACACAGATATCTTCTGGTCATTACATAAATGATATAATATTACTAAATGTAATAATCTGAGCTCAGGTTTTAGAGCCAAAAACTTCCAAACTTAATCCCATCTTTACCACCACCTCCCGGTATGATTTAGCCTTTCTGCCTCAGTTTTCCAATCACAACATGGGAATAAGGGAAGTTTACTTGTAATTAGGTTTTTGAAGGCACAACTGCTCTTGGGTTTTATGTTTCTTGCTAAGAACTCCTCTAGCTCACAAAACTTTGTCTTAAGGAACTGAGAGTGTTTCATGCAGACCTTTAGTCACTGCCTCAATGTGTTAACATAGCCTTCTGCAATTTACTGACAAGCAGGAAGAAAAGTTACTTAACCCATGCTTCTGGTGTATATGTTAGTCTTTTCATCTGTTTTTTTCTGCTATGGTATGCTGTATGTCTATAATGGTCCTTTAGTATGTACAGTTCAGTTTAAGTTGTATGCTGCATGTTTATTACAACTATGTTTTCTTGGACAGGAGACTGAATTTGTGATACTTTTTGGGCATAAGATATTACTATCCTATTCTTTCTTCCAAAAGCTGGCAGGTTTTATTCCACTAGTCAGTGGGAGGATCAGATAGCAATGATCTAAATAGGCCCCAATTACACTGCTCTATAGCCAAAATGCTTCTGAAATAAATGTAGTCAAACTTTACTAATTCTGGGTCACTGAGAACGAAAATGATGCTTAAAATTGTTGATTGGCTCTAGTTTTCAAGATATGCTATTGGGTCAGTATATACGACCCCTGACTTGGGAATGGCGGAGGATAAGTGAGTTATAAAGGGAAGGGATCTCAATTTAAACCAGAAATGACTAAAATACATCTTTGACTGGATCTATGAATAAATCTATGACTGGGTTTGGACAGTACTTGCTTTTTAGGCAAAACAATGAATGATGCAATCTGAAGCTGGTATTGCGTCATACATGATATGAATTACACCATGTTATTCCTAGAAGTCATGGATGATGCAATCATAACGAAGCTTACATCACTCTGCTGAACAAATTGCCCTATATCAGCTCTAGAAATCATACAGTGTCATGCTCTCTTATTTGTCAGTGTTTGATTTTGCAAAGGACACATTTCTGTTTAGCCAAAGTGAGCAGAAATGCCTCGTACTTGTGTGAATAGTGCAGATAACTTCTGCTGTGTTTGTGGTGAAGTGACTTTTGCATCACAAAAGCGCGGTATAACCACTATGGTTAAGAAAACCTATCACCTTTATTTTGGCTGCAAAATTGGAGATCAGGACAAGAGGTGGGCCCCACACATATGCTGCAACACTTGTGCAACAAATCTTCGCCAGTGGTTGAACAAGAAAAGGAAATCTATGCCTTTTGCAGTGCCAATGATTTGGAGAGAGCCAACAGATCATACCAGCAATTGTTACTTCTGCATGGTGCCTCCAGTTGGGAAAGGTGTGTCAAAGAAGAAAAAGAGGACTGTGCATTATCCAAACATTCATAGATTCATAGATTCTAGGACTGGAAGGGACCTCGAGAGGTCATCGAGTCCAGTCCCCTGCCCGCATGGCTGGACCAAATACCATCTAGACCATCCCTGATAGACATTTATCTAACCTACTCTTAAATATCTCAAGAGATGGAGATTCCACAACCTCCCTAGGCAATTTATTCCAGTGTTTAACCACCCTGACAGTTAGGAACTTTTTCCTAAACTCCCTTGCTGCAGTTTAAACCCATTGCTTCTGGTTCTATCCTTAGAGGCTAAGGTGAACAAGTTTTCTCCCTCCTCCTTATGACACCCTTTTAAATACCTGAAAACTGCTATCATGTCCCCCCTCAGTCTTCTCTTTTCCAAACTAAACAAACCCAATTCTTTCAGCCTTCCTTCATAGGTCATGTTCTCAAGACCTTTAATCATTCTTGTTGCTCTTCTCTGGACCCTTTCAAATTTCTCCACATCTTTTTTAAAATGCGGTGCCCAGAACTGGACACAATACTCCAGCTGAGGCCTAACCAGAGCAGAGTAGAGCGGAAGAATGACTTCTCGTGTCTTGCTCACAACACACCTGTTAATGCATCCCAGAATCACGTTTGCTTTTTTTGTAACAGCATCACACTGTTGACTCATTTAGCTTGTGGTCCACTATAACCCCTAGATCCCTTTCTGCCGTACTCCTTCCTAGACAGTCTCTTCCCATTCTGTATGTGTGAAATTGATTTTTCCTTCCTAAGTGGAGCACTTTGCATTTGTCTTTGTTAAACTTCATCCTGTTTACCTCAGACCATTTCTCCAATTTGTCCAGATCATTTTGAATTATGACCCTGTCCTCCAAAGCAGTTGCAATCCCTCCCAGTTTGGTATCATCCGCAAACTTAATAAGCGTACTTTCTATGCCAATATCTAAGTCGTTGATGAAGATATTGAACAGCGCCGGTCCCAAAACAGACCCCTGCGGTACCCCACTCGTTATGCCTTTCCAGCAGGATTGGGAACCATTAATAACAACTCTCTGAATACGGTTATCCAGCCAGTTATGCACCCACCTTATAGTAGCCCCATCTAAATTGTATTTGCCTAGTTTATCGATAAGAATATCATGCGAGACCGTATCAAATGCCTTACTAAAGTCTAGGTATACCACATCCACAGCCTCACCCTTATCCACAAGGCTCGTTATCCTATCAAAGAAAGCTATCAGATTGGTTTGACATGATTTGTTCTTCACAAATCCATGCTGGCTGTTCCCTATCACCTTACCACCTTCCAAGTGTTTGCAGATGATTTCCTTAATTACTTGCTCCATTATCTTCCCTGGCACAGAAGTTAAACTAACTGGTCTGTAGTTTCCTGGGTTGTTTTTATTTCCCTTTTTATAGATGGGCACTATATTTGCCCTTTTCCAGTCTTCTGGAATCTCTCCCGTCTCCAATGATTTTCCAAAGATAATAGCTAGAGGCTCAGATACCTCCTCTATTAGCTCCTTGAGTATTCTAGGATGCATTTCATCAGGCCCTGGTGACTTGCAGGCATCTAACTTTTCTAAGTGATTTTTAACTTGTTCTTTTTTTATTTTATCTGCTAAACCTACCCCCTTCCCATTAGCATTCACTATGTTAGGCATTCCTTCAGACTTCTCGGTGAAGACCGAAACAAAGAAGTCATTAAGCATCTCTGCCATTTCCAAGTTTCCTGTTACTGTTTCTCCCTCTTCACTAAGCAGTGGGCCTACCCTGTCTTTGGTCTTCCTCTTGCTTCTAATGTATTGATAAAAAGTCTTCTTGTTTCCCTTTATTCCTGTAGCTAGTTTGAGCTCATTTTGTGCCTTTGCCTTTCTAATCTTGCCCCTGCATTCCTGTGTTGTTTGCCTATATTCATCCTTTGTAATCTGTCCCAGTTTCCATTTTTTATATGACTCCTTTTTATTTTTTAGATCATGCAAGATCTCATGGTTAAGCCAAGGTGGTCTTTTGCCACATTTTCTAGCTTTCCTAACCAGCGGAATAGCTTGCTTTTGGGCTCTTAATAGTGTCCCTTTGAAAAACTGCCAACTCTCCTCAGTTGTTTTTCCCCTCAGTCTTGATTCCCATGGGACCTTACCTATCAGCTCTCTGAGCTTACCAAAATCTGCCTTCCTGAAATCCATTGTCTCTATTTTGCTGTTCTCCCTTCTACCCTTCCTTAGAATTGCAAACTCTATGATTTCATGATCACTTTCACCCAGGCTGCCTTCTACTTTCAAATTCTCAACGAGTTCCTCCCTATTTGTTAAAATCAAGTCTAGAACAGCTTCCCCCCTAGTAGCTTTTTCAACCTTCTGAAATAAAAAGTTGTCTCCAATGCAGTCCAGGAATTTGTTGGATAGTCTGTGCCCCGCTGTGTTATTTTCCCAACATATATCCGGATAGTTGAAGTCCCCCATCACCATCAAATCTTGGGCTTTGGATGATTTTGTTAGTTGCTTAAAAAAAGCCTCATCCACCTCTTCCACCTGGTTAGGTGGCCTGTAGTAGACTCCTAGCATGACATCTCCCTTGTTTTTTTACCCCTTTTAGCCTAACCCAGAGACTCTCAACACTTCCGTCTCCTATGTCCATCTCTACCTCAGTCCAAGTGTGTACATTTTTAATATATAAGGCAACACCTCCTCCCTTTTTCCCCTGTCTATCCTTCCTGAGCAAGCTGTACCCATCCACACCAACATTCCAATCATGTGTATTATCCCACCAAGTTTCAGTGATGTCAACAATGTCATAGTTGTATTCCATCAGCTATACGCCCAGTACCCCACGGAGAAGGACTGCCGGTTCCTGATGCACCAGAATCATTCTCATTTGAGTCAGACGAGGAAGAGGAAGAGGATGAAACTTCTGGTCCTGAACCATCAATGTCACAGGACCCACATTTTCTCCCATCCTCCTCCTCTGAACCACACCTCATAACACAAGGTGAACTGAATGACCTTGTCAGGGATTTGGAACTACCCAAGAGTAAGGCAGAGCTATTGGGCTCCAAACTACAGCAGTGGAATCTCCTGGCAGGTGATGTTAGGGTTTCCATGTTCTGTGACCGTCAAAAGGATCCTGTCCCATTCTTCTTCATGGAAGGTGATCTTGTAGCCTGCAACAACATCGATGATGTGATGGCAGCCCTCAACATCGTTCACGATCCAGATGAGTGGAGACTGTTCATTGATTCATCGAAGACGAGTCTTAAAGCTGTTTTACTGCATAATGGCAATGTTTGGCCATTAATTCCAGTTGGTCATGCAGTCCATATGAAGGAAACCTATGACAACATGAAACAACTTTTGAGGTGCATAAACTATGACCAACATCAGTGGCAGCTTTGTGGCGATCTGAAGGTTGTTGCTCTCTTGCTTGGTCTGCAGACTGGATACACAAAGTACTGCTGTTTTCTCTGCGAATGGGATAGTCGTGCAAGAAATTCCCACTACATCAAGAAAGACTGGCCACTCCGACAGTCATTGGAGCCTGGGAGGAAAAGTGTTCAGCATCCACCACTTGTTGAATCAAGGAAGATTTTGTTACCACCCTTACACATCAAGCTGGGTCTGATGAAGAACTTTGTCAAGGCCATTGACAAAACACAAGCAGCTTTCAAGTACCTCCCTGGAAAATTTCCAAGGTTAAGTGAAGCTAAGATAAAGGAAGGTGTCTTTGTTGGTCCTCAGATTCGTGAACTTCTTCGAGATGATGCATTTGACCATGCACTGCGTGTCAAGGAAAAGACAGCATGGAAAGCCTTCTAGTAAGTGGCAATAAATTTTCTCGGAAACAACAAGGCAGACAACTACAGGTTGTTGGTGGAAAACCTCCTCAAGGTATACAAAAGCCTTGGTTGCAACATGTCACTAAAGATACATTTTTTGCACTCTCATCAAGATTTTTTTCCACCGAACTGCGGAGCAGTGAGCGATGAGCACGGCGAGCGAGTTCACCAGGACATTGCAACAATGGAGAAACGCTATCAGGGCAAATGGAGCCCATCAATGCTCGCAGACTATTGCTGGACAGTGACAAGAGATGCTCCATTTAATGAATACAAGAGACAAGCCAAGAAGCGCCAAGTAGACATTGAATAGGACTAAACTATGTACAGAATAGTTTTTTACCTTTTGTTTCATAATCAATTTCATTTATATAACCCTTATATTTGAATTCAGCACATTAAAATACATAATAAATAGCACATTTTATATCTGAAGCAGACGACTTCTCAAAAATTGTAGACCAGTGTTATATCTATCTAGGGAAGCTGAAGTGGGCTATCAACTGTGCTCCAGTTAGCAGCAGCAGCAACAACAACAACAAAAAATAGGCCTCCTAGAGAGTTAGCAAGTCAGCCTAACTGAACCGCTGAAAGATGAAAATTATTTAAAGTCATTTACATTTAGGTCACTAGTTACTGGCTTTGGTCATTAGGAAATCCCATTATCAATCCTCTGATTCTACTTCTGTTTGGTATGGAGGCATCACGTGTAAACTTCAAAAACAAAGATTGTTACAATTAGGGTTACTATTTTGAGGAATTTTTTTTTTCCAGGCACATGAAGGTCCAATGTTTAGTACTGAAAATCTGTTTTTAAAATCTGTATTTTCCATGAATATCAATTTTTTCCATCTAAACCACCACCCTACAAGCACACAGGAGAGATTAGCTATTCTATTCCACAAATAATTTTCAAAAAAGGCAACAACTGTAGCCACACCAGAAGAAAAACATGAAGCACTAAATGTGGTTTTGTTAGGGCACAACTTCATTCACTTAAAATATCAGGGAATACCCGCTCCAGTCCAATTTAGCCAATAACCATATCCCTTCCATAACTAGTACCTGCACTGGACATCTACCCCATTTTTGTAGTTACTAAGTTGAGACATTTTAACCTAACTTCCTGACTACTCCCCGAGCCAGTGAGGAAGATGAAAAATCCACCCTGCCATTCCTTTCCAGCCCCCAAGAAAAGAGGTGACTAGCATAAATGCCCACAGTGGATCATGAGGAAATCTGGTTCTATTCTGATTCCCTGGGTAGGAGGCTGGGTGTTGCCAGCCTCACTACAGTCAGATCCTCTAGGGTCACCTGGAAGGGCAGTCCCTTCTTGCCCAGTCCAGTCACTTATTGTTTCTCCCTGCTCTGTCCAGGTATATTTCCCCCTTCCTCCTCTCTGCCACCAACTGCAGAGGGATCCCCCCCTTTTCTTCCAGTCGGCAGGACAAAGGACCCGCTGCATACAGTTCCAGTGAGGACACTGTTCATTGCCAGCTTATGGCAACCTTACTTTGGCTTCCTGGTATTCTTATGTTTTTTATTAAGTAATTAAAACAATCCCATTAACCTAAAAATCAAGGAGATCTACTGTACAGGTCTTTCCAAAAAAGAGTCTACTGTGTGTTTCCTCAGACTGCTAGAGCTAAAAATGTTATACCTATATTTATCTATTTACTTGATGTCACACACATCTGGAAATTGTGATTTTTAAAACAGGTGCTTAGTATGTCTGGTTCAAGCATCTGCAAATAAAGTACAGTTAATATTTTGTAATTAAAAATATGAGGGTATTGTTTCTTACTTTCTATATGCAATAAAATGCAATTTTATCTGTTGATTCATTTTGGAAAGCAGCTCTAAAAGTTTTTCTTCTCTACTATCACAACCTTAGACTTTGCACCTTGAGTGCAAAACTAATGACAGCAATTGGACTGACCGCTTACTTTTTTATAAACTAGTCAAAATGCTCAATTTTCTGTGGTTCCTCCCACAAACTCCAAGGCCCCAAAACTTTGCTGCTACAAAGCCCATGTGTAATTCCAGCGCAAAAGGCTTCTGCTCTGCTGCTTCAGAGCTTAAAACTCTGGCTTTAGCAAGATGCTCTTCCCTCACTGGTACAGAGAAATAAGTCTATCACCTCATAAGCTCAAATAAGATAAGCTACATTAATGGTATTTTACAAACTGAGAAAACAGCTTCATTGAAATAAATGGGTGGGGTAATAGTAAGGGCTACTAAAAGAGAGCTCTCAAATCAGGGCCGAATTAACCTTTTGTGGGCCCTGCCTTCCCGCTCTGCCCTGAGGCCCCATCACCACTCAGCCTTTTTCCCCTGAAGCCCCGCCTGCTGCTCGCATGGGGAAGGGGGGAGCGAGGCAGAGAGGGGGCAGAGAGGAGCAAGCATCGGGCAGGGCCTCGAGGGGAAAAGGCCAAGCGGGGGCAGGGCCCCGGTCCAGGCACCAGGGCCCCTTCTTAGTGTGGGGCCTGGTGCCATTGTAAACCCAGTACTGACTCAAATCACCAGTCGAATGAATTAACTGTTGATAGTGCTTCAAGATTTCTTTTTTAAATAAGGGCATGAACATTCTTATTATTCTACAGTATTTAAAATATTGCACTTACTACAAGTTACAATTGTTGCTTTGACTCTTCAAAAGGCAGCATAAATTAATGGATTGAGCACCAGGCTTGGAGCCAGAAACTCTTGAGTTTTATTCCCAGCACTGCTATTAACTTGATCTGGTCACGGGTAAATCATTTTTAGAGTCCGATCCAAAATGTGCTGAAGTAAATGGAAAGACTCCCACTGACTTCACAGGTCCTGACCTCTGTGCTTCAGTGTCCCCATCATCTCTGCTGGAGGGTAATTAGTACTTCATATTTTCTAAGCACGTAGAAAGAATCATCCAAAGTATTTTCTCTATATTTGTATGAAGCTCATAATACCCATTGAGACCAAAGGCTAATATGCCAGAAAAACAAACAGCTCAAACATGGTTCAGATGGGGAAGGGAAATAACTGATGGCACTCTCCCAAATTCAGGCTACAACCTGAGTTCTGCAATGCTAAAGTAAGATGCAATTTAAAGTATATTGTGCAGATTTTCATGTGATCAGTGAAAATGTTAAATGCTCATATTTAATGGTTAGGCTTCAGCATTCCAGACTCAGTGACTATTTCAGCCTGACTGCAGACTCTGGCAGACACCAGTGCACGGGTTTATATTTCATTCACATTTTTACTGTGTGATTCTATTCCGAAAAGAGACTGAAAATGGAGTATTCTTACTCAACAGATCTGCTCCCTAGGAGTAAATCAGCACAATCCTATTTCTGTATACAACACTGAATACACAAATTAGCCTGAAGATCCAGAGATAAGAATAGTGTCTAGTTCACTCTGGCTTGTACATTCAAAAGATAGGCTGCCGTAATTTAAAGAGACTTAAGAGTATTTTTAAAGTTCAAAAATTTTAACATTTAAAACAGATCAATACAAAACCAGTGGTCTTCTGGTCTCTCCTCCACTGTGGAAGTAACAGTGGGAGAGGTAATTTGTAGCAAATGTTAGCCTGGAAATAATAGGGTTACCATTCGTCCGGATTTACCCGGACATGTCCTCCTTTTTGTGCTAAAAATAGCGTCCGGGGGGGAATTTGTAAAGCACTCACAATGTCCGGGATTTCCCCCTCCCCCGGCACAGCAGAGCGAGCGGCTGGGAGGGCTGCAGGAAAGTCCCGGGCTGGACTCTGGAGCAGCTGGAGAGGAGCTCCGCCCTGCATTCTGAGCAAGTGTCTCAGCACAAAGTACAGCCCTCCCCTTTTGCAACTGGGAGCGGTTTCTGCCATGCAAGGTAGCAAAACGGGAGCGAGAGCACTTTGTGCTGATACAAGGGCAGCTCTCCCCTGCAGCCAGGTCCGGACCAGGGACCGGGTTTTGTTGTGCAGGGCCAGGGACCGGGTTTTGTTATGCTGGGGAGCTTAGCCACGTGTCCGGCTCGGCTGCACAGAGCCCAACACCCTGTTCTGAGCAGCAGGGTAAGGGGGGGCAGGAGAAGGGGCAGGGAGGTTCTGGAGGGGGCAGTCAAGAAACGGAGGGGG